>NW_010528186.1:51267-53986 GCF_000687285.1 Phaethon lepturus
CCCCCCCCCCCCCGAAATTCAAATTTCACAGCATGCTACTTTCTGTGTCCTAATAACTATTCGGTTGTTTTTTTAAGAGTTACTCTGTGCCACTATTTCTTATTTAATAATTACTTTTTTCTGCACATTATTTGAGCATAACAATTATTTCTAGCTATCCTTTTATTTATTGGGCTTTTCCTTACTGCTTTAGGGAAAGTGTTCTTAGACATCTTGTTTCATGGCACTTCAGGACATGGTTTAGTGGGCATGGTGGTGTTGGGTTGATGGCTGGACTCGATGATCTTAAAGGTCTTTTCCAACCTTAAGGATTCTGTGATTCTGTGACAACAATCCAAGGTTCCTTAGCAGTGCTGGAAGTGAAAAGATTTAAGAAGTTTTTTCACTTGCTCCGTTGTAGAGTTAATAGGAAATCACTGTTTTCCTTCTTAGTGTTGTATTCTCCTCAATGCTATTCAGTATGAACACCCAGACACATACATAGACATACACATTTGTGTATATGGGAGCCATTTGAGCATTTACATGAACTGGGTTGTGTGGCTATAGCTCGCTCAGCCTGCAGCCTATATGCTCTCCCCTCTTCTCCTGGAGCTCATGCCAGATATTTACAGTAAACAACTGTAAAGCTCTCTGTTGTGAGCTGCTGACTTCTGATACAGCCTGGGAGCGGGCAGGGGCTGAGGTAAGGCCAGGGGGGTTGCACAGTTAAAAAAAAGATGTGTAGACTCTCACAAAGAGCCAGGTGTGAAGCCTTTATCAGCTGTATTCTGCTACATAAATTTTACAGTTGTACCAAATCAGGTTTTTTAGACGTAGATTTAAAAATTGTTATATAAAATGTTTCAGGAGGCTACATACATAGTAAAGTAGCCCTGAGTTCTGGTCATAACACTTTGCCATTTAGAATATGTTTTACTTATTTTATAGTCCGTATTTTGCCAACTGTTGTTTGGGAGACTGAAAAATAATATCCCTTTGCTCAGTTCCGGGGGGAGTGGGGAACAGCCCACAACTTTTCAGATATTAAAGCAATTTTTTTTTTTTTTTAAATGTAGTGCCAGAACCTATTAAGACCAGTTTAAGCCAGCCCCAACCTGCCGGTACCGGTACCAGTACTTCCACCAGCACTATTACCAACAGCAGCAATGGCAAGCGTGCGTCTGCCAATGGGCAGCAGCCAGCCGCGTCCCGCTACCTGCCTCGTGAGGTGCCTCCACGCTTCCGCCAGCAAGAACAGAAGCAGCTCCTAAAGCGGGGGCAGCCGCTGCCCGCCGGGCCTCTGAGCGGCACCGGCCCCGCACCGGGTACTGGACAAGCAGGGGCAAGTCCTCCTCCGCAGCAAGGAGCGGGTGGACAGCATCATCCCAGTAAGACCCAAACAGGTAAGAATCAAAACCCAGTGGGATGTCGACTGACTCTTTATACAGTTATGCCCTCCACTGTTAGCATGGGTGTTGCAAAAACTTCAGGGATGTTAAAAGTTGTCTTAAAATAACAGGATTTAAAGTGAAGTGTATGCGATTGCTCCTCTTCTTACAGAGTATGTTATATAGTTTCTAGGATCCAGTTCTGAAAGGTTTTCTTATTTATTTAGGTGCTCAGACTTGAGGGGTCTTTTTCCATTTTTTTCCTGTTTCTTTGATAGCTGTAATGGATATGATCTTCAGGGCATTCACATATTTCTTTAGTGATCATTCTTACAGAAGCATTGTTAATGTGGGTGTTTACAAGTTCTTGACTATCATTTTGGCAATTTTGCTGTTCCGTATAGAGAACTTTCCATATAACTATGCGTAAATCAAAAACAGGAACATTGCTTATGTTGTGTTGTGAGACTTTTATGCCTTTACTTGCTTATGCTCTCAATTGTTTTTTTCACATTAGGAAAATAATATTTTGGGAAAAGTATTTTGGTATGTTAGGTCTTTCTACCACTTCATTCCATCCTTTGCAGACAGACACACCGACCTTCTTTTGGCTGTTGGAAATAGCATATTAAGGAGTAAGTCTCTTGGCGACCTTTTTTCCCCTGAAGCTGCTGATGAGAAAATAAAAAGCAGCGTTTGCCCTTCTGTGCTAGACATCATGTAACTGTTACAGTGGAGATGAGCTTAGTCAGTAATTAGTATAAACCACCTTTTTCATCACTGCTGTGTATGTATGTTGTGTTAGACAAAGCAGAGTGTGTTCTAAAGTACAGTTATCTATGGCTTAGAAAAAGTTATCTGGACTAAATCACAAGGGTTTTTTTAATATCTTGAATATTGGTAATTTCTGTGTAATCTCAAGTGTTACTCATTATGCTGTCAGGTATCACAAAATTTGGATCTGAACTGTCTGCAGTTTTTCCCGTTGGGCATTAGTGAATCTTTGACTATCTTTGCTGTACTTGCTGCTGTGATACTGAACTCCAGCAGAGAAAATTATTTGGGGTTGTCCTTAGAAGTTTTAGTTAGATAACAAAATCATGTGTCTCAGAAAGTGTAGCTTTTCTGGTGATCAACATGCAGCTGAAAATACTGATTCAACTACTCCTCAGAAACACAAACCTGAAAAAGCACAATAAAACGATTGTTTATATACTTAAAATGTTAGGGTTTTTAGGCAGGGGAAGAGGTTCTACTTCTGGATTCTTGAGTATTTGGCTTTAATGAGAGGGTAATGAGTTCCCACCAGTTAAAGCAGTGTTCTCTTCTTTGCAAACCACAGTTCAGCA
>NW_010528186.1:54017-59758 GCF_000687285.1 Phaethon lepturus
TGGTGGCTGACATTTATGGCTTCTTTTTGATTTGGAGATGTTTGTTAACCATCAGATTAATGTTCTGCGTTAGATATATTTTTTATATGTATAAAATATGTAACTGTCTATACCTATTTAGATGTTTATGATTTTTTTCCAGAAATATATTAATTATTTATATGGTAGAGACAGATTGACCAACTCAAGTGGCTCAGCGTGTCTGAGGGTCAGTATTAGACTTCTTCCACGCTTTACTGTAGATATATCTGAAACATCTTTGTTTGATCTTTAAGAAACATACTGTAAATCATGAAACCAAGTCCACTGTAAATCATAACATAATCTGTAAAAGAACTTAGCTTGTAAGAATATAGTACTAACCGTCTGACTTTGATCTTGCCAGATGCATTTGTACCTTGAGGTTTTAGACTTCTTTTCCTGATTCCTATTTTAACTTGCTGTATAAAATAAGCACTTGTTTCTGTAGTTTGTCAGCTTGTCAACTATCAGCAGATGTTTTACACTGTTGAATTAGTTTGCTTTTTTTACTCTTTTGCTACTTTTCTGTCACCATTGGAAAAATTCAGAATACAGTAAAAGCTAGTACAAACGGGAGGAGGAGGAGTGCAGCAGCGTTTCCACTTCATATTATATTCCATATTGCACAAACCAAGTTAAACCGTGTCAAATTCTTGGCAAAAGTATTACTTGAAAGCAATTAGTGCACAGAGTCAAAATTGTCAGGTGGTTGTTTGCAATGTAAAGTCAAACCAAAAAATTTCAAAGGCACCTGAAAAATTTGTGCGCAGTTCTTAGAGCAGGGGAGAGAATCTTCGACAAGCTAACTGCTTAGCTACTTTTTTGTCTACTGACAGCAAGACGACATGTTTTGAGACTTAAATGGTGCATCTTCCTGAAAAAAAAACCTTGCTGAATACTAGAGCTCATTTAGTTCTCCTTCCAGCAGGTGGAGCATCATCATTTACGAACTGCAAACAGTTACAGGAGGAAAAAAAAATCTCTCTCTAGCTCAGTTTGTAATGACGACAGCTGCGTGCCTGGCTGCAATGTGAGGCTGAGAAAGGAATATAGCATATCTCACTCCTGAGAGACCTTTGTAGCCACGAAGTATGTATATTGACAGTCCTATTCGGTCTCTCATACCGGCTTTATCTTCATCTCGATGAGCATAAAGACCAAAGAACTAAGAAGAGTATCCAGGGAAGGCCATAACCTTTTCATCATAGCTGATAGGATTTGAGTAACTATTAGCTTTAGAAAAAATTTTGGGGTTTCTATATCCTGAAAACCTCCAAGCACTTAAGTTAGGAATTTTCCAGGAGATTTAATTCAAACTGGCTCATATTTTTTCTAATATGAAAATAAAGAATTTTAAACATGAGGATTCTGACTGAGCAGTATATTGTCAAAAGGAACCTTTTCACCTTCCTCCTCTTATCATCGTCAGGAATTGTATTCCTTTAGCTGTCTGCGTCTGGTTCCCTGCGTATTTCATTTACTAAAGAATCCTTGCAAGTAAAAGTTCTCTGGGGAAGTGAAGGGAAGGAACAAAATAATCAAAGTTGGCCTGAAGAATAGTGTAGGTACCTGATCCACATATAAACAGGAGTTACATCTTTCTGAACAGCACCTGCGTTGTAGAAGAGCGATCGCTTCATGAACATTATTAGACGTCTTCAAAGTCCAGAGGCAGTCAGCAATACCTCAGTGCTTAGGGCTTTCTCGCGCTCTGGTAACCTGATTGCCTAACCAGAGCTTGTTAGACCTGTGCTGGGTTCTGCCCAAGCAAGTCTCCGTATGTGGCTTCTTCATCCTCATGATGAACAAAAGAAACTGTCTTTTGATGAATGGCCTGGTATTAATCAAAGAGCCAGGATCATCGTAAGCTAGCATTTTGTATCCAGAAGATGCTTAATGTAAATTCATGTCTGTAGCTTTTCTTTCTATAGGGCCGTATTCCTTTATAGTTAACTTGAAATTATGCAACCACGTTCCTTCCAGGCCCTATTTATAACTACCTGGATACAAGGAAGGCTGTTAGATAGGCATTGCCAGCCTCTCCACTGTAAAACACACACTATTTTATTCTCTTATCAGCAGTCTCTTATCTACTGCTTTGGCCCATCCGAAACACTTATCAGAATACTTAACTGCAGTGTCATGAATTTAAAAGGATGTTCTGCCAGTGTAAGGAAAGTGGGAATTAATGATGACTGATACATTCTTTGTCAGATTTATAATCTGGAAATATCAGTGAAGTGGATGAGAGTAGTGATTTTTTTGTTTCTCTCTTAAGGTAATCTCTAAAACATTAACTAGGCAAACCGTTAAGAGAAGAAATTAAAACATTGGAAATTGCATAGAACATTTTAGAAATCTCATGCCTTGAAAACAAGTCTCTTATTCATTATTAAGTATTAGAAAACTATTTTCTGCAGTACTTTAGAGCATTTTCTGTAGAACAGTTACTTGTCTAGAACTTTAATCTTGAGCTACAAAGCTTGTTCTTGACATGCCCCCTCTGTAATCCTTTTCAGGATTACACCGAAGGAAAGCTGTGTCCGTAATTTATGAACAGTATTCTAATATCTAGTCTAGTTTATTTTTATTTCAAGATGGAGCTCTTTGTCTCTTCCCTCCCTACTTTGTCAACTAATTCCAATGGGTGTGGTGAATAGGTAACTTCCCTCCTTAAGGTGTGAGGCATTAATGGAATGATCCTTTTGCCATGTGATGTAAAAGATTTAAGGTAATTTCTGGAAACTACCCTGGGAGATTAAAAATAACAAGTAGTATATCCTTCTTTGTTTCTTTACAAATTACGACATTTGTATAGGAGTCTCCAGGCAACCACTGTGTGTTTGATGATTATAAGAACAAAGATCAAAAGAAGTAATCAGTTTTTCTTGAGGTTGCCTTTCACTCTGCTGCAATTCAGCGATGTGAAACCAACATCCAGCAACTCAGAAGAAATGTACCATGGCCTGCAGGAGCCATGGTGAAACTTCTGCCCTTCTTTTGTATTGGCGAGTATTTTGTGGAACAGATCTGTGACATATGTTTTCGAAGCCTGAAAAGAAATGAAAGCAAGTAATTAATGCAGTAGTCAAAAAGAGAAAGCACACAAACATTGTGGAAACTGAAGAGTTACGCTTTTAATTTGTTGTAGCTGTTGTTTTCTGGGAAGTGAGAATTTGACAGCAGTTACAGGGATTTATTTTCCTACTGTGGGCTGATGCCAGATTCTGCGCTCAACTTTTCTTTCCTATGAAGCTGGAAGTTTTACTTCATGTTTCAAGATTTCTTTAGCTGCAGTTTGCATATTCATGCATGTGGCATGGTATATGCATGTTGAAGTGTTGTGGGCAGTTGGAAGTTGCTGAGTGCCATTGTGCGGCCAGTTAACTCTTCTTATAAATCTGTTTGTATTCACTTTGGTTTTGATAATGTTTTTAAAGAAGCAATACTAAAACAAAAAAAGCTGCTTACTGTTAAAATCGTGTCTGACAGTACTCTGAAACAACCAGTCCTTTAACTGCGTTACTTTAGAGTTCCTTCTAATAGAGCGATTTTATACAGTTGTAAAGTCAAATTTGGAGAAGAGTTTTAGGGAGAGATAGTATCTCTTCTAAAACCAGTCAATATAGCCAGAAAACAGAGAGAAGCTTTGACAGTTGCATCAGATCTAGCAACATAGTAGTGACCTTCAAGGTAAATGCGTGTTTGAACAAGTGCCCAGTTTAGCTTACTGTACTTTGTGATGACTGTAGGTATGGCATGTATATGCAAAAGTAGTTCTGTAGCATATGAACAAAGTCTCATTTCAAAAGTTTGAAATAAGATTTAGCTTGATTTCCTGGAGGCATGGCAAACAGGCAGGTTTTTAATGATTAAAGCACATGTAAAAACTGCCTTTATGGAAATGATTTGCTGAACTTTTATCTCTTTGGGCCCATATTCTGTAATTCCATTAGCAGAATATCTTTGTTGGCAAAACATTACTGTGTTTTTGCTTTTAGTTGGAAAGTTACAGAATTAAAAACAGAAACTTCAGAAATTGATTTATTCTGGGTCCTTCCATAAGCAGTGTTTTTCGTATGTAATAGTTAAAACGCCGAACACTATGAAGTAGAAATAAGGGATTAGATAGTATATTTATTCATCTTGTTTGCACACTTTCTATGTATATCATTTCACTCTTTACATAGCAAATACTATTTTTTTTTAAAGTGTACTACATAATACCTGGAAGATGTTCTTTGTTGTATCGTGGCTGTTGATCTTGAATGATGGAACTGGCATGGTGATGTTCCTTTGTAAACACAAGAATTGGCTATTTATACTACTTCTTTGGAAGGTAACTGTATATAGCAGACACATAATGCTTATTTGCAATAAAAGTCATAACAGCTTTCAATTCTTACATCACTTGACTAGGTGTTGGCCATAATTTGCAGAGCAGTTCACTGTACAGCTCATCACTATACACAACGTTTTTGCAATGTGGCTGTGTAAAAGTTGTCTTACTAGTGGGATCAAATCTGATGTTATGGCATTTTGTTTAAAAAAATGTGGAAATTACCAGAATCTGTTTTGATTACATCTTTTGCCAATAGTCTCATTGAATTAGCGTTGTAAAGGGATGTTCAGGTACCACCAAAGGTTGCATGAGTGGTGATTATGTTTGTTTCTTCCCATTTTGTTCCTCAGGGCTCTGTTTAGCATTTGGTAGTGCTTGTTACCTGGTACATGTCCCTGGAAATCGGGCAGTGTTACCAAAGGTCACTAGTGACAGGTATATGTGTAGACAAAAGGAAGTTAAAAAAATACCGTGCGAGGACAAAAGCGTAGCAGTTAACGTGGAGATGGGATCTAGCCAGTAGGTGCTGTCTGGATGTACTCCTGAGCGATGAACACCTTCTAACTGCAGTAATGGGGAGGTCTGTGGGAAGTGAGTCGCAGCTAGTAAAGGGTTTTGTCTCCCATGTAAATTTTCAAAAATTCAATATGATGCTTTGAATACAGGTGGAGAAGTAGCAAGCTCTGTGAAGCACAAGTACAGGCATTATAAATGAAAAATGATGGTGAAAACTCATTGGTAAACTAATCTGTGGAATGAATTTTTCTGTATTGTGTATGTTATCTGACATCAGGCAGGAAAGCGTGAAAAATAAATCTGCTGCTTCAAATCTATTTGACAGTGATTAGAATTTTTCACCGGGGGAAGGAAAAATAGAAATCTGTAAAAGGATAAATAACTGAGATGCCTTTATAGTTTTGCTGTCCTCACTTTCAAAGAGCAGGGCTGTGCAAACGCATGATGACTCAAAGGCTGCAGCTTTTGCTTTAGAAACAGCAAACCTGCATCCTACCTGCAGCTTCACTGTAGACAGTTGTGCTCTACTGATAGCCAGACACATGAACTGCCCAGGTACCTGTGGGGAAAGAAGGTCAGAAGACAAAAAGTCTGGCAAGTTGTTAAAATGTGCAGATGGCAGTTTTCTGACAAAGCATGTGAAGAGACAGGGTAGCAGGACCTGTCTCTGATGGTGGAGAATTAAAAGGTAGAAAGCAACTAGCTAAGCTCAAAGAGACCTGGAAATAAGAATTTGGTCCTTGGCAAGAGCAGAAAGGGAGTAATGTGAAAATTATTGGAAAGCTGAATTTGTACAGCTCCAGAATCGGGTACGATACTACAAGAAAGAAAGAAAAAACAAAGCAGTTTGTAGCTGTTGGGG
>NW_010528186.1:59849-62682 GCF_000687285.1 Phaethon lepturus
TAACACTTTCCTAAGTCCAGTAGCATTAAAAGGAAGGCCAGTGGAACTGGTCTGATGTTCAAGGGGGAGAACCATTAATAGGTGGCATAGGGTTACGTCAAAATGCCTTTTCCCTTCATCTGTAAACTAATTGACTTAGAGCTAAGGCTACAGTGAGTTAGAGTACTTAAGGGAATAAAATGTTTTCAGTTTTCAGGAAGTGATGAAATTCATAGTAGACTACATTGAGGATGTAGGTGAGGTTGGAGCAATCTGGCCTGCCAGCTTTCTTTGAGTGTGAGAACTAGAAATCAGAAAATAAAACAACCAATGTTAAACGGTGACAAAGGAGAAACTGAGGAATTGCGGATCAGTCAAAGTAATCTGCTAGAACGATGCTAGAAAAAATAGCTATTTCTGTGCGTTTAGAACTTTGCAAGAGGAAAGTACAGAGCCAGCACGGGTTTGTGGAGAGCGGGTCATGCCAAAGGAGAGCAGTTCCCTGTCAGCAGTGCGGCAGGCGCTGCGAAATGGGAGGGAAAATCGTGTCCTCGAAGTCAACTTTGTACAGACTTTGACAGTGCCTCAGAAGACTTTCTCGTGATGGATGTGTGGTGGTGTGAATAAGTGGGAAGTATGAGATGAAACTATTGTAAGAAGTGTCACAGCTGCTCAGGAAGCTGTAGACAGAGAGTAGCTGTCAGTCCTTACTGGCAGGATGAGAATGTTCTGAGTGAGAGTGCAAATTTGTACTCTTTGATATTTACATTAGTCTTTCACCTATAAACAGCAGCCTTCATTAAATTTTTTGAACGATGCCAAACTGGAGAAGAGTGCAAGGCAACTGGAAGACAAAATTGCAATATGGAATAGTGGTAACAAAATTGTGTAATTGAATAAGAAATAAAGAAAAGGAACGGGTTAGTTCTTTTGGCCAGAGCAGCTCTGTACACAAATACGGTTACGTGAGTATCGCGCTGCAAGAATGGATCTGGAGTTGGTCACAGGGTAAACCAGATTAATGTTGTCACACTGTTGAAAAGATGACAGGCATACTGAGGGATATAAACAGTATTGCTTCCCATGAGGCGCTTCTGATAAGGCCTCTGCATATTGAGTCTGGTTTGGGGTACTGTGCCTTCAGGAGGAAGGCAACCAGCTGGAAGGAGTGCAGAGGAATGCAACAGGGATGAATAGACATCTTGAAAAGAAGTCTTGCAAAGAGTGAAGGAATTGGAGCTGCAGCGTCAAAGGAAGACTGGAGTTAGAGAGGCAGAAATACCTAAATGACTGCTGCAAGGAAGAAAATGAGATGTTCTATATGCCTGTGATGGATCAGATAAGGAATGATGGGCTTAGATTTCAACACGGAAGATTAAGGTTAGACATTAGGAAAAACAAAGCTACCTTAAGAAGTGAGAGAGAGCACTTGGGAACGTGCAGTCTCTCTTGCTGGAGGGCTTCCTTGCTGGCTTGGGCAAATGTCACTTAGTGTGTATCAGGAATAGTTGCTTAGATCAAGTGGGTGGTCTGCATAACCTCTCAGATCCCCTTTTTTAGTCTTCAGGTATCTATAAGAATTTCAAATTTATCAGACACGTGCCCTGTCGAGGTTGCTACAAGACGGGGCACGTGGAAGGGAAGAGACGCTCTCTGCCGGCACGGGCTGGAGTGGAAGCTGTGCTTGCTTTTGTCCCCAGACTTTGGTGTGGGCTCTGACTTTTCCTTGGGGTCCTGCAGTGCCTTCCGGTGTACCCCTGGCCAGCAAACACAGTCGCCTTGGTTTGCTGTGCCCTTTATAAGCACCCGCCTGTGTAAACTGAAGTTGTTTAAAGGAACTTTATGTTATTAAGAAGAAAAATATAAGGAACATGGGAATGTATCTTATGTTCTCTTCCAGTTTTGACATATCATTCTAACTAATGGAGATTCCAATCATTATAGCTGGTATTGAAGGAACGTAATAAACCACAACAGTATTTTCACTTTAAAGTTATGGCAAAATTGGCACTCAAGCTTAGTTTCTGGTTGTGTTGGAACTAGTTTTCTGAATGGAAACGAAACAAAACAAATTTGATTTTCATTCATCTGTTGTATTTAAAATGAGGTTAAACCCGTCCAGTGTTCAGCGGCTATTGCAAAGAAACAGAGAATAAATGTCTTCAGAAGGAAACCAACTATTTTCAGGAGTACTTTGATGGAACAGTTCTGGAGCCAAGAATAGCAGCAGCGATTGTGCTTTGGTAGCGAAGTGGCAGCAATTCTGAGAACGCAGCCAGACCTTTAAAGAGACATCGGTTCTGTGCGATGCAGTGCAAAAGGGTGAAACTGCTCAGATGAACACCTGACAAGAATTGAAACGGCAAATTCAAAACGCGATTCACTTACTGTGTGATTAATGTGTATTTGGGGCAGATAGGAGGAGGAAGAGCAAGGAAGTGAGAAGGGGAAATAATAGTAAAGGAGTGTGTTAGACATACTGGAGGTCTGTGTGTAAATTATCCTTGGAGATTTTTATATATGCATTGATAAAAGTTCTCTACATGTGTTCTCAGAATTTGTGATGATATTTAGGTCCTGAAAATGTTAAGCAGCCCCCCTGCTTCCCTTGACACTCTGTGTGTTCCTACGTCTTAAAGAGAACTAGTGCCCTGCAGCCTGCGGCTGTTAAAAGATGGTCGGTCCCCACTTCTGCAGGAGGCAGAAAGCTCCCTGATCCGCGCTGCATTGTTTATAGCCGTTCTTCTCTGCCTCGATAAACAACAGCGCCTTTGATTAATGCGCTCTCGTGTTTGCCACTTAGATCTTTTTTAGATAGAGGCAGGGAAGTCATTAAGGGCCTGGCAGCACGCCA
>NW_010528187.1:0-8949 GCF_000687285.1 Phaethon lepturus
GCGGGACGGAGCCGCCAGCCGCCGTGCTGTGAGACACGGTCCGCAGGCCGCGATTCGTGAGGCAGATTGTTGGCTAACCGCCCCTGCTGTCTCGTTTAAAATGCCCGGGCTTGCAGCATATTCGTAGACACAGGGCTGACGAAACCCCCTGGGATTAGAACGGGCTTGTGGGCTGCTGCTTTTTCTTGCCTCCTCAGCTAGTCACCTGAGATGGCCTTTGGGAGACCGGCAGCTTTCAGCCTCGCCCTCAGGGGTTCCAAGGAAAAGTGTCTCGGGCAGCTTTGATGGTTCAGAAATGAAGTAAGCCTTAAAATATTACTGGTTTTACTTTTTAAGTAAACCGATTTTTAACCTATAGGATGATACGGTTTCCTACCTAGGAAACCAGGTAGTAAAAGCCACAGGTAGTTTCTAGGTAGTAAAAGCCACAACTGCTCCAAAAATAATTATTCTCGGCCAGGGTTTTTTTCATAAACTGGTAAATAGGACAACTCAAACCGCTGAGAAAAAAGATACCCAAACAATAAAACCCTGAATTCTTCCCTGGGCAGGCTGTAATGCCTTCCAGTTAACCTAGAAGGGAAACACCTCTTTCCCCCGACGCACAGCCTAGGCTGTGGGTGAAGTCGCACAGCGCAGCTGAGCCTGCCTGCCAGCCTCACTGGCTGGAAAGGTGAGGCAGTGTTCACTCTCACCTTTCCTATCTCTCCCTGTTCCGAGACATGCTGCTCCACCCCCTCTTGCCAAGCTCTTTGTTGAGACAGCTCTAATTCCTAACTTGGCAAAAAAGTGTTCTGTGTCCTTAGGTTAGTTCGATGAACTGTATCCATCAGCTCAGGGATGAGTCTGACTGCCACAAGTGCAGAGATGGCGTGGGAAGTGGAAGAGAAAGTCTTTTGGGGAGGAGTTAGCCATTAAGGTAGGCTCAGCTATATTATGTTATGTCTAAGAGACTTTCATGCAGATGGGCTGCCTGTCTTCTAAACCAATTGCCTTAGACTTGTTTGGTCTTCAGTGAGCTCAGAGCCTTTCCCTCTATGCTACTATGTAGTCCACGCCTGCCTGTGCAATGTTATTCTCCACAGTGCCAGAGATGCCCTGGATTTCACCTGGAGATTTGCCCACTGCTGAACTACAGATTTTGGGCAGGTTGTGCTCTAAGCTCAGAATCGGATTCAACTTAACACGACTGTCCCAGAAGCACTGGCTTCTAAACCAGATGTGTAAGCACATAAGCATCTTCCAAGCAGGCAGCTTCTCTGTGGAGCTTTGAGGATATCAGCTTGCAAGTTAGGGACTGATATCTCTCCAGATGTGCATGCATCGCTTGCAGCATCCCAGATCTGTGCTGGTGCAAGACAGGACATCCTGTGCCCTGACTTACTACTCACTAGTTTGCCTGGGCAGAGGACATGGGCCCAGAGGCCAGAAAAGAGCTGTGACATAAAAAAAGAGAAAATAGGGGGAAAATGAACGACCTGGACTGCAAGGAAGGCCGAAGTGCATGTCAAAGTAGGGATAGAACCTCTGTAGCTCTGTTTGTAAAAGCTCTCAGGGCTGCTGGGCTGCTTGAGAACACAATTAAACCAACAGCTTGCACAGAGCCCTGAATTTAGTTGTGGAGGAAGGGTATGAAGTAAACTAATGCATACAGACTGATGAGCTGAACAAGAATAGGTAACAGTGTTTAACCTGGCAAGTAATCTAAGAGACATCATGTAGAATGAGTCTACTAACCCAGTTGGTAAGTGGCCAGCAGATAGAGAAGGTCCATGGGTGTTAATGGGAGGGTGTATCTCAAGGGGAGGACTCAGGGGCTGGACTCAAATCAGGTGGCGAACTCAGAGTGTCCTCTCTGCTGGAGTTTGCTCAGGGCAGTGCTGAATTTACAACTGTCGAGTTTCAGTTGTCCCTGAGGTGGTAGATACTGAATGCTGTGGCTGAGGAGCTCAAAACCATTTTTTATCATCCTCTAAAAGAAGAAAAAGGAAGAGCCCTGGCCCCAAAACAGTCAAGACCTTTCTCAGGTCAGTCTTAAATTCTTACCTCTACCAGCAGCTGTTCTCAAGCCCTGGGGATTTCACTGAGCCAATTTAATGCTGGTGGCCAGACAGTTTAAACCCATTAGCTCCTAGCTACCTGAATAATTTTCTCCTTGGAGCCCAGCACACCGGCAGACTGCTCTAATCAGAACTGCGGAGAACTACCGCATTAACTGGACATTTGCTAACTGTTGTGGCCTGCGTGGTGAGCATTCAAGGGCTGAAGAAAATGCCACTGGCTAGATCACTGTCCATGACTTCTCTTAATGGGCTTCCTCAGTGGGAGGATGAAGACCTACCAGTGGAGGATTTGTTGCTCTTTGAAGTTTCTTGGGAAGTTACCAACAAAGGTTTGTACAATACTCTTAGGATTAGTATTTGATGGGAGCGGAGGGAGGCATGAAGGGCTTGGGCAAGAAAGGCATTAAGGGGAGATTGGGGAAAAGTGGGCTGCAGAGTTGTTGTATTGGAAGGAGTGCATGTGGCATCTGTATGTAATCGTGCATGCTGTGTGTGTGCTGCACCTGTCTGTGCTTGTGTGGGATAAGCATATAGTTAGGACATCTGGGTATCTTTACATGTTTCACCACCAGGGATAAGTTGTTTAAACAAACATCTAAGTGTTATGCCTGAGTGCACAGATATATGGATATATAGATGTTGCTTTGTACATGTTTATATTTTACTTTCCATTCACTTGGGAATGTAATGCATGAAAATGAGCTGTAAAAGAGGCATCAGATTCAGAGTAGCTTAGCAGGCTCCCTCAGCCTCCTAGAGCAGTGTGGAGAAGAGGCCAAATTTGAAATAGGTATAAATAAACACAGCTGCATTGAAGCCACGGAACAAAAAACAAATGTCAATGACCAGCAGTCTTTATGCCACCTGAAACCCTTTTGGACTGGTCTTTGCAAATACAGGTGGTGCCAGGCAGGGCCTTCATGCTTTGTGCATGTGTACAGATTGAAAATCTGTTCACTGCATGCAGCTTGTCATGCAAAGTGCACACTGCTTATTATGCAAAGATGTTTCGGCCTCCATTTCTAATTCACTCATCAAATCATCTCCTTTCAGGTAGGTGTAGTTGACCAAGGGGGAATAGGCTCCATTTTTGCCACAAAAGTGAGTTAATATGAGTAAATGATTGATCTCATGTGTTTTATTGTCCTGGCAGATAAATAATCAGGAGAGAGGATCTGTAAACTGTTAAGATTTTAACTCTAAAAGGGAACTGGGAGTGAGAGGAACAGACAGTGCTACGGTTTATCTCTATGGTGAAACTGGAATTACTATTCTGTGATAGCTTCTGGCATGTAATCTGAACTGCAGTGCAATTTTACATTGCTCTTTTTAGGGTGGTGAGAAGTATCACACTACACAGAGGTAGTACTGACTAGCTTCTGGACTTTGAATCACTGTGGGCTTATTTTTCAGTAGCTTCGTTCAAGTTTTTTGAATTTACTATTGTCAGAACTTGGAGCATGTAGCATTTAGTTTTGCAGTGTGCATGGTAAGGCAGGCACTGGCAAGCAGATGGCAGCAGAAATCTAGCAAATTCAGGTGTTCTCCTTAACATGTCTGAACTCCATAGTCTATGTATTGTCTGAGTCATCTGGACCCACTGATTATAGATATCACACAATTTGTTAAGAAAAAGTAAAACATAATTAGATTGATCTGTCTTTGTATGTACAAAATGCAGTGAATCATTTAATAATTCATATAGCTCTTGCTGACTTCAATAAAGCCAAATCAACAGACACAGCTAAAATTTATTATTTTTAGATTTTATGAGAGAATGAATATTTATTCAGTTAGCTTAAAAATAAGATGCTGTTAATTACATCGCTTACCAAAGCCAAATATTCAAATGGGGCTGACTGAACTAGTCATGGCAAACAATTTCTTCATTGGAACCAGATATGTGTTCAAAGTTTCCATTAACCAACCTTGACTGGAAACATTGGTGCAAAAAATCTTTAATAAGCCTATTTCAGCTTATTTTTTGTTGTAAATTCTTGATACTGAAGGGTTTTTTTCTATATCTTCCAGACAATTGAATGTCTAAGTCACATGGTGAGGTACTGTTCCCTGGTGACCTAACTTTTATAAACAGTTCTTGGAAAATGTTAGGGCATTATGTTTCTTAGGAGAGAGTAGCCAACAAAATACAGGGAGAGTCATCACAGAAGATACATAGGCTTAGGAAATAATAGCTTACACTGTATTTTTCCTGCCTCCTTTAGCAGAAGGAAGAACTGTTTATTTGACCAAGTAGACTGACCCCACATAGATTTACTACTGCCACATGTTTTAGTTTTAATGTTGCTATATATATTCCTAATATAGAGGGAAAGATAAGCATTAGTTGGATTTATTGTCTGGTAAGCTAAAAGTTTTGAGCATTTAATGTGAAGGTTTCTTTCTTCCTTTCTGGTAATGCAAAGGTGTGTCAGGGTACTTCAGCATGAAGCTTCCTTGCACTGCTAAAGTGGTGCAAAGCTGCTGTTGCCTACAGGAGAGAGTTCAAGTCTTTCTGTTAACTTTGTGTGTGTCACTAGGTGCTCGGCTCTGGGTTCATTTCCTCCCTGACCCATGCTGCTGCTTCGTGGTTCCTCCATCTCTCTGTGACAATGGCAATAAGGCTGAATGTCGTCTTCCCTGTGAGGAGGGTACTACCAGAGCTCACAGATGGCTAGCTATTCCCATACCTGTAAATAGTGCACTTTCCAGGGCAAAACTTGAGCTGTTTTCTGAGCCTCTCAAATATATCCTCCTTCAGAGGTTGAGGATGATGAAGGCATCCTGCAAATCAGAGAACATCTGATTACGTATTGTGAGAGGACCTTCATGTGCCAGGCTGCCCATCGGGAGCGAGCCTTTACTGGGATTTTCTTGAGCAGGAGATGGTGCTGGTTGGTACTGAGGCATGAGATGCAGCTGTAAGGAAGGACAAGTCAGTTGTGTGAATTCAGTGCTCAGAGATCTACCAATATCTATTACTCTCAGTCTCATCACTTCTTTCTCAGTAGCTGGCACAGTGAAGGTGTTTCTCTTTTTTTAATTTTTTTTTTTTTTTTTTTTTAATCTACATCATTTTTACACATGCTTTAACTAAGCAGAGCTTTCTACTTCTTTTTATATATTCTCTGTCCTGGCCACTGTCTGTGCTAACTGGCAATCTTTAGAAAGCACCAGGAACTCTTCTTTCTCCTTTTCTCTGCTGGAGCAAGGGAAGACAAGGTCGCTGAAGGAGAGAATGAGAAATAAAGAAGGCTGATTTGCCAGTGTCACTCTTCCTGTGAAAAGGAACTTGCCACCTAAACCAAGCACAACATTGAAATCATCATGCATTGAAAGCCCCCTGCCAAATAAATGAGAAAAATGTAGTTTGTTTTGCAAGATTTTCCTGGCTTTATTTGACTCTTCACGGATGGGCAAGACCCATACTGTGAAGTGGATCTGCTGTGTTTCTGTGGCAGAAGGGGAAAAAAGCAGGCAGGCAAGAGTCCCAGTGCTCTGCAGTGCCACATGATCTGGTGGTAATTGTGGGGAAGCTCAGTTTTTTTCACCCTTCCTCTTCTCTCCTGGCCACCATGCTCCATTAAAGCCAGATCTGGGCATATCTCTGCACATGTTGGAAAGGAAGACTGGTTTTCTTTCCCCCGTAACATGAAGACCAATAAAAACTTTAAGGACCAGAGCACAGACCAAGTGCTAGAAGCCATATAGAACTTGTGTCTGAAGCCCCACAGATGGAAATTGGCAACAGGGAGCAGCCAAAGGCCATTGCAGGAGTAATGGCAGCAGTCTTGGACTTTTTTCCCACTGAAAATTTAAGTATTTAATCTTGGGTACAGGGGAGAACTCTAATTCTGTAAGTTACAATAACCATTAGCTGTAGTTTAGTAAGTTTTCTGATATGTTAATGAGAAGGGCTGAGAATGTTCAAGATCTGGTCTGTGTTCTATAAAGATGTCTTTTAAATCATTCCAGTAATATTTAGATTAGTATCTCAAGCTAACAGCTTTTAGATAGAAAATAGAAGAATGCTTAAAAATGCTGGGCAAACAGCCAGTTTGTATCATCATTCAGCTGTGAACAGATTAGCATTAGGTAGATGAATCCTGTGGGTTTTTTTTGTTCCATCCCTATTGGAATGACGACTCTGCTAAAAACAAACCTTGGTTCAGTTCTCCTTGGAGCAGAGCTCTATGTACTGTTTTTCTGGTGAAAATCTGGACCCTTGGAAATTCAATCTTGATTCACTGAAGTCAGTAGGACCAGCATTTTACCCCCTCTGCATTAAATGTCCTTCCATGATGAAAGTTCCTTGGGAGAAGATGAAATGATGTAATCTGTGACACACCTGAGGTAACACACTTTGGAGAGTGGGGATATCATGGCATAAGCACAGCATCAAAGCCCTGTGCATTTCTAGAGTGGGGTGGTATGTCAACGTCAAATCAATCTCAAATGAAAACCTGTGCATTGGGGGTGATGCACACAGAAATATCTTCTGTACTGTGGACATGTGTCATAAATTTCATATTGTGGCATAAATTTCTGTATTGTGGACATCTGTCATAAATTTCAGTGTTTCAGTATTATTTCAGAACATGTTTGGAATGTCAGAATTTCAGAATTTAGAAAACCTCTATCTTCTGATGAGTCCTGGCCACAAACATAGCCAAAAATACGTGAAAAACATCTGCTATCTGAAGATGCTGGGTTTTTTTAATCTGACACACTTTATAGCCTTACTCTAAAAATGGTCCCCAGATATCTCAACAGTCAATCAATAAATAAAAAAAATTCCAACCAAGCATTAGAAAAAGAATAAGTTCAAGCCCAATTTTACCACATCTCTATAGATCAGAGATACATTCTGAGGGCAAGGGGTGAAGGGATAGTTGATGTAACTATTAATTGTGGTAGCAAAGGCAATTTGAATCCTGAACCTGGAGTCCCACTGCTCTCTTGGGTTCCATGTCAGCCATGGTTCTCAGGAAAGCTTTAGTGCTTTCAGAGTGGCCTGGTCAGGCCGTAGCAAAGAAGCTGAAAAGCTCCAGGAGCACCCTGATCCTCCCTGTGTATCAAAGGTGTGTGGGGAAAGGCTCCTGCACTGATCAGCGACAGTCTTACCTGTGTCTCACTTGCATAGCTTTGCTTCCAATCCCTCTCTTTCCTTTTTGATTTCTGCTGCTCCTTCCCTCTGTGCTTCTGCAATGTGGGCTAGGTGGGAGACCCAGTAAAATGAACGGTGGGTATCCTTGGCAGTTCTGAGAAGTTTTGGCAATTCCATGTTCAAAGAGTCGCACCTCCAGCAGACATTTTTTTGTCAGCACAATTCCCGGGTAGTCCTGGAAGTTGTGGACCCTTCCTCATCAGGTGACAAAAAGCATTGGCAATGCGTCTTTCCATATAACAGCTTGAGGCAGGAAGAGCACCTCTACATATTACAACTTGCACAAAGATCTCAAGTTGCATAGTTAGATCTCCACTGCTGCCTAATGTTGTCTTCAGTAGTGAAATGATATTGGGAGACTGCTCTTGACTTTCAGACTTTTTATTTATTTAGATAGTTCTGATGTCTATCCTGGAGGGCTCTAACTGCTGCTTGGATTTTAAATATACAAAAGAAATAATGCACCAGGACTTGAAATGAGAAAAGAATAACTCCTTTAGACAAATTCATATGTATATTAAAACATTCAAACTTTTAAAATAGTTCTATGAAATATTTTCTGAGAAAATATTTTGTTTTCATTTTCTATTTTTTGAAGAGGTCACTTAAAAAAGGTGAAACTTCTCTTAAATGAACAAAATTCATCTTTCCCAAACATTTTAGTTCCCCTTTCCATGACAGCTAATTTTTCCCTGGAAAAAGAGGAAGAATGGAAAAGAAATAAATGGGGAAAAAGATTTATTGTTGATTTTCTTTTTAACTTTCTGTGAAATAATAAAAATCTTTTTCTCTCAAGGCCACTTTAATTATTAAATTAATGATTTAAACATAACATATTTGAATAAAGCATTTTGGTGGAGATCAGAACACTAAACCAGCCCTGTGTCCACATTTTGCTGCTAATTTCCCAATGTTTACGATGATCCAAACCAATTCTCTGGATCTGATTGTTCCTGATTCTGCATCTATTTCTCATTTTGCCTTTTATTGTTTGTTTTAAAACCTGCTTCAAAGTACAAAACTTCAGAGGTTGCATAAAGAAACTTGCAACATCATGGGATTTTGGTACATCCCTGTTGTTTGGAAAGGTTTTCTCTTTATAATATGACCTTAAAACATTATATTAGAGAAGAATAAGGAGGTTTACCAAATTTTTTGGAAATACTTTGAGAATTCTGTTAGACTCCAAGTGAATATGTAAACCCTTACTCTGTTACTCAGTAGGAGAAGTAATGCACTGCTTACTGTCATGGATATTTCCAGGGAATTTAAAGTAACAGAGCTATATCTTAATGATGTATAACGTATTCCTTGAATTTGCTATGGAAAAGTGCAATTTCAAAAATCAGTACATTATTGTAGACATCAGTCTACTCTTCTCAAGATGTCTTTTTTCAGTTATGCCCAACAATTTCCACATACATCGTTTCACTTACACACTTCCCTTCCCCTGTCAATTAAAGCTTATGCAAAGACATGCTTTATGAGTCATAGTTCCACAATAACAGAGAAGACAAAAACAAGGTTTGGGACCAGGTAACCCAGAGCTTTTATCGCAGCTATCTGCTGAAGAGTTTTCACAGTCTATAAAACGTACTCTTTTGGTTTTATCCTAAGTACTTGTCATCGCATTTCAGGCAAATCAGTGCCCTGAAGTGTTTTTTACCTTGCTGTGCAACAGATTACAATTGCAGAGCACAACATATTCTCCACTCTTTC
>NW_010528187.1:8980-39363 GCF_000687285.1 Phaethon lepturus
CGTCTTTGGTAGGGCATGCTTTAAGACACACAGTGATCCTAAGCAAAACCTTGTGAAAAGAAACACTCAGCTGTTGGTTATAACAAAACAAAGTTCCAGGCTCTATTCAGCTCCTGAGCTGCAGCTTTCTTCTTAATCTTAAAGTTAATAGCTGTGGAAACTCAGCTACCTTGCTGAGCCCAATGTTGAATGCCTTGCAGAGTGAAGGAGGCTGATCTCCACTCGTGATAGTGGGGAAAGAGATTTGCACCACTCTAGTCGTAGACCGCTTTATCTCATTTTTTTAGTATCTTTCACCTTGCATGTAGATGTTTTCTCTTTTCCCAGGGTCACCAGGTGGCTTCGCACAAAAATCTTTCCTTATTGTAAGGTCAGTATTTCTGCCAGTTGAAAGCAACTAGTTTCATGACTAAGATTTCTACCAAGCTCTTTATTTATCCATGTTGGATTGCAGTGCCTTATGCTCATAAGATATACTTATCACCCCATAAGAACAGACATGTCATCGTTACTGCATCAGTTTGTAAATTGAACATTCTGACTTGTCTCATATAATTAAAATTATATGTTTATCTGAATCCAAGCTATTCAGGTAGTCTCTCTCAGCTTGTGTGCAGAGGAACTTGGATGGAATATATAGTGTCATTTACCTAAGGTTTCTCTAAATCCCTGTCCAGAGCAGCCATAGCAGAATATGGCGACTGTAAGTTAGTTTCATAGCATTCTGGTCCTAATGAAGTGAAGAAGAATAGTCTTATGCATAGATTTCCTTCTGCAATTCCATGTCTATATATCGTGAAACTCTTGAACAGTGGACTTGAGTTAGAAACATATACCTAAAGATTCTTGTCTTCTTAGGTCTTGAATTACTATGTAGGGTAATACTTTATAGTAACAATTTCATTTAGCAGGCTAGGAGATTGGAATTGCATTTGTTTTTCTTTGTAAAATACCTAGAATCCTGAGACATCTTGACATAAAAATAGTAGGGTTAAGGACCCTTCAAGCACTCAAAACAAATGGGGTATTTCTAAAGAAAAGGATTTTAAGTGCACAATTTCTTCTCTAGGAGCACGATTAAAAACATAGTTCTGCCATTCAGGTCCTCAGGGCTGCAAGATACCAGGCTTAGCAGAAGGCTTTCTGCAGTTGTCAGGTGATACAGTTTAATTAATCTGGGAACTAATCTCCCAAAGTGCTGAGCAACTTCAGCTGCTCTACGGTAAATGGTGGTCATTTGCTGCAGGTTTTTAAGGCGAATCAGGTAACCTCTGAAGATTCTTGCCATATGCAGTGGATGCAGTGCATTGCCACCTCTGGATGCCCCAGTACCTTTTAAAAAGTGTGTCTGAAGTACCTGCTGTCAGTCACTGGCAACTTGCAGTGCTGACGACTTATGTAATTTTGATGTCACTGCTGAAAGGCATAGCACAGCCTTCTTGCCTGGACTATTACCAAACGTTTTCAAATTCAGTGGAGAATGAAATTTTTAAGTAGGAACATTAATTGCCTTCCTCTTGCTTCCTTTGTTGTTTGCTTGTTGAGCTTCATTGTTCTTACCATGCTTTAAAATCACTGGAGCTATGCTAAACTTGTCCCTGATGTACAGCGAGCTACCTAGCCTCTGATTTTCTTTTCCCTTGCCTTCCCTTCCACTTGCTGGATTCAGGCATGTGCTGTGGTTCTTCCGGAATTGTTGTGGTGGAATGCCCACTGCCTGGCACCATTGATCCTGTGGCAAAGGGGTCTTTGCAAGGCTGCCCTTTGCCAATGCATGAATTATGGGGTTGGCTGTGGGAAAACTGCGAGGAAGAGCAGCCAAGTGAATCTTGCATACCGTGTGCAAGACTAGATAGATCTGTACTGACTCATCAGGGGATGTTGTCGCATTCTCTTATACATTTTATATTGTGTTTGTTTTTAAAACAGACAATATTTTGGTGGAAGGTGCTGCAGATGTTTGTATTGGCAGTGTAGGCCATGCTCTTTACAACTTTAACAACTCTCTAGAATGGTGATGGAACATGACACCTTTTGCTTTGAGGATATTGGTTTAAATCCATTTTTATAGTCAGTAGTCAATGAAATCCATTAGTCCCTCAACTTCTCTCAGTGATTTGTGTAAAACAAGCTGCAAGAGCCAGCTCAGTTCTCACCACATGTATTTCCACATCAGAAAAAATATGTCTCAAAATTGTAACTGCTGCAATAAAAAAGCAAAAGGCTGTACTTGGGATGCAGTAGAATCAAGATTAGGCATGGGAGAGTGAAAGCATGAGCCCCAGGATTTGAATCGCACAATCTCAATGTAAAGATTTCAAGTTCCAAAAAGGGGGGAATAGCATAAGAACGAAATAATGTATTGGTTGAACATCTGTGATGTGACTTCGAACACCCAAAAGAAATTTAAAAAAATAACAAACTAGATAAAAACAGTTAAGGATGGAAAGCATCCATTTGAGATTAGAGGACAAATTGAGGGAAAACATATGCAGTCACCAAGGAGTGAGAAAAGCGTTAAATTGTCATTTAAGAATTACATGCAGTCTGCTATCAGAGCATACTCCTAAATTGAACAGTGAAGTTCTGATCCCATTTAAGAGAGTGAACTTCTATTTATTTGGTAGAGTCTGGGTTTCACTTAAAATCTGAATATGTGAAGTGATTTAACTAGAGGTGTATGTGATCCACCAGTGGGTTGGAGCTTATTCCAGAGCTTTGTGGCCTGTGCGCCTTTCTACTTTTTGTTTTTTGTGATCTTCTTTTGCAGTGGGAGGCATTTACACTGTGATCCAGACAAAAGCCAAAATTACGGCAGATGAATGGGGTGAAAACTATTTTCTGGTTGGTCCCTATTTTGAGCACAATGTGAAGACTCAGGTGGAATCATGTGAGCCTCCAAACCCTGCAGTTAAGAAGGCAATGGACACCATGAAAAGCCAAGGGTGTCAGGTAAATAAGATGTCCTACTGCTTCCCAGGGCAACAAAGCTGACTCTGAGGAGATTACAGTTTTGGTTAATGCTCTTGCCTTTCCACTTGACACAGCAGTCCTGGTCAATGTCACAATGGGAAAGGCTCAGAATCCACTGTTAGAAGAGTCAATTCATTAAAAGTTATTTTTGAGGAAGAACCAGTTTATCCAATTATAGGTTTTAACAGTCATTTATCTGCAAGTCTACTTAATTGGATTAATGACTTATTTATCCAGTCTCTAAATACAGTGAGATTTTAGTAGATATAATATGACCTTACTTTGACTGAACCCTTACGTTACATTTGTGCTGGAGAGAGAAAAGCATTCTGCTAGCTCACAACTTTTCTTATGTAGCATTATATTGAGTTGAAAGTCAGAAAGGGACAAACCACAGATGGTCTTAGAAAAAGCACCCAACTGACAAAGAATCTGCTTCCTCAGATCAATGCAACTATCTGTCTGTTCCCTAGGAAGAGAGGTTAAACCACAGCACAAGGAGTGAGTTAATCTGTTTCCTATGCCATTTTTAACCAGTGTTTTCTGTGTGATCTCAGTCAAATCTCATAGCCTCTCCGTGACTCAGTTTCTCCAACAATTAACTAGGAATAAACATTTTCCTATAAAGGTGATCTGCTGAAAGGAATAGGATCTGCTGTGTTGATGGGTAAGCTACTAAGCTGCAAGCAGCAGCAGCCTCGAGGACAACTGATTACCTGAAAATTGGTGGAAGATAACACATGCTAAATCTGACCTCCTTTCCTGAAAGTCCTCATCAGAGATCTAGAATTCGCCTTCACTCTGATTCAGCATTGAGTCCCTTAGAGATACTAGTTGGCAGGAGGAAAAATTGTCTGCTTATAATGTGTGTGGAAGAGATGTGAAAAGCATTGAGAGGCAGCAGCAAGGAAGCATTCTTACAAGCTTCTGTTGCTGAGGGACATGACACACTTGAATGTAGAAATACATAAACTTCTCGGACTGCCACCAGCCGTGGCACTGGTAATGTGTTATCTCCCTTTGCAACAGCAGTTCTGCTGTTATTAGAAACTAATGCCCTATTGCATATTATGCAGAAGCGTATTGTTGGATGTATATGTGCCACAGCTTGGGAAGGTGTCTGTTGGGGACAATAACATTCTGTGATGCTTGCATTGTTGAGGTTGAGGTTCGAACTGAAAGGTCTAATGTAACTGCCATTTCTTATTTTTAATCAGATTTTCATAAGTAATTGATCAAGTTTTCCATGTTGCCTCTGTTCCTTACAAAGAAATGTCTCTGCAAGCTGTGTAACGCTCCTTTGTTTGGAAAACAGATAAAGATTTATAGGGCAGATGAATTGCAATGCTGTATCTATACACTTCATGCTGTTCCAGCAATACATTCAATTTAATCAGCCAACTCTGCCAGCCTTACATGTGCATTATGCTGCTGGAGTATTCATATATAGCAGCAAATCTGTCCCAGGTATGACAAGTATAGCTTTGATCTCTAATAATGATGCTCTAGTTTCCAGGAGCTGCACTTATCCTATTAACATTTATGTCTGGACTTTGCTTATGCATCACAATGGATCCCTTTAAACCAGAGGACCTAGGAACACTTCCAAACTTCTCAGGTTGGGTGTGTTCCTTGCCACAGCCTGACTCCATATTTAGATGAAGTCTGGGTTCACACAAACTTCCTGCTCTTTAACGTAATTTTCCTGAATAAGAAATCTGGATAGCCTGAAGTAAGTACATAAGAAGCTGTCCCTCCTTCACACACTTGTCTTTGTTAATACTCTGTATTTTTTGTGCAAACAGGTCTAAGAGATTTCATCTCATTATTTTCAAGACTTACCTCTATTCAGCCCATTCTAGTGTCAGAATAGGTTCAACTGCTGAGGTCCCAGGGGTTGGTGAATGACAAGAGTTGGAACAGTGGCATAAAAGATGCTTCCACATGGGGTGTAAACTGAACTAGCCTCCCTATAGTACCTCATTCTTCCCGGTTAGTATGTCTCTGCTGCTATAGCCATTTTGATGGTAGAATTAATGTGAAATAATTTGACAATGGAGACCGGTACAATGTGTAGAGTGAGCCCAGCTGTGTTCTGTTGCCTTATGACAGTTCCAGCCTACTCTCTTGGTTGGGCAGGTTGGGGAGGTATGCTATATCAGTGGAGTTCTAAATACTGTTAAAGATGTTTAACTATACTGATGCAGATAAAAGCAGGAAAGCTGTATTTTTAGGTTCATGTGGTTTTAAGTATTATTACACTGTCTGATTGATCCTTCCACACCGCCAAAGAGCATCAGCTGTGCTACCTGGGCTGAATGAGGAGATGTCGCGATAGATACAGGTCCCAAGCACCTGTCCTACAAAAACTATCACCAGTAATCTAGCATAAATGCCAAAAGCTTGGTTACAAATCTGACTGAAAGAAAATAATAATTTTGAAATAAGAACAAAAATGGCATAGATACTTCAATAAGAACATAAGAACTCATTAGTCAACCAAATACAGTCTTTCTACACTTTTTTTTTCATTAAAAAAGTTAGCATTACAATTAAAATCTAAAATAAAAGTCTTAAAATCAAAATGTTCTTAAAGATTGTAGTTTCATTTTACCTCTGACTTTGGTCCAGTATTAGTCCATGTATTTTGCAAGGAAAACCACAAATCCTGGGTGTGTAGGACTATGATCACATATTTTACATAAGGAATATTTAAGATTTGATGGATGAAAACAGTTATGCTAACTGGCCTCACTTTAACTTTTTCTGCTAATATCCTTGCCTCTTTCCCATAGGTCTTTTTTGGAAGATGGTTGATAGAGGGCAGCCCATATGTCTTACTGTTCGATATAGGATCAGCAGCTTGGAATCTGGACAGGTGGAAAGGTGAATTTTGGGATGTCAGCAACATAGGGATCCCTTTTCATGACCGAGAAGCCAATGATGCTGTGATTTTTGGATCGTTAACAGCCTGGTTTTTAAGAGAGGTACAGTTTTTACATCTAGAGATTTTTCAAACCTCAGCTTTGTCAGCAGGGAAAAAAAACCTTTGGAATGTGGTTCTTAGTTTTCAGACTGGAGGATATGATTTTAAGGAAGTCGATAACTGATGTAGATCAAATTTGTCTTTAAAACTTACATCTTAAGTTGCCATTTAACTATATTTTTTCTGGGAGAAAGTGTGGGGGGAGACTGCCCTATGGGAAATCTTCTGTGTCTTTACTGTCACTTCCTGCTCTCTTTCTTCTCAACTCCCTTATTCGTCACCAGATGCTCTTACATGTAGGATCTCAAACTCCCTTTTTCTCTCCTATGGTAGTCAATTTGTCGCACTCACAAACTGTCCTTGAAGCCGGTCAAGCCATATCTCAGCAATTAGATACTACCTTGCACAGGGAATATAGACAGACAGGAAGAATTGATGATAGCACTGTGAATTCACATGTCACTCTACCACAGCCTACCTGAAGAGAGGAAACTTCGTTATCTGCAGAATCATGTGTCTGTCATAGGTGATTATTATTTTTTTATCCAAACAAGAGTTTCAACAGCAGAAAGAAGAGTGACTGTGCTTGCCAGAGCTCCCCAACACTCTAGGGAGGATACTGTTCTGAGGCACTAGTGAGGCACATGTGTTTCTTGGGCTAAGGATTAGGGCTCATGGGAATCAAGACACATGACCGCTTAGAACGCTGTACTACTTTTTCATATAAAAAGAAAGCAAGCACACAGAAAAAGGCATGAAAATAAGAGGTTTCTGGGGCTGGGATGATGAACAGGATAATGTGTGTTTCATGTATGCTCTTTCTAATTATTTTCAGCTTTCCTGTCAGTTTGACGACAACCCCAACATAATTGCCCACTTCCATGAGTGGCAGGCAGGAGTGGGTTTAATACTGTCTCGATCTCAGAAACTTCCTGTTGCCACAATTTTTACTACCCATGCAACTCTGCTTGGGAGATACCTCTGTGCAGCCAGTATAGATTTTTACAACAATCTTGACCAGGTAAGAGACATCTTTCTCATTCCTTTTTTTCAGCAAATCAGCTCCTGCCTCATTTTCTGTTTACTGTGCTACACCATATATTGTATTTTCTGTCTTGTGTGATCACATATGATTGACCCACAGCTGAGTGATAGGTTGTCAGTTCCAGAGCACAAGAAATGGTATTTGTAAGACCATGAGGTGTCTTACACCTCATGAAAAGGCATGAGTGCCTTTTGTCCCTGTGTCATCTGACAGATCTTAAAGCTCAGTGGAGTCTTGAATACTTGCACTACCTTCAGTGAACTTTGATATACCAATTTGCACTGCAGAGAACTGAAACTCATTCAGCCTCTAGTCAAGTCAGTGCCTTAGTCTAATCCACTGATACACGGAGTAATATTGCAGCAGTACGGGATTGCCAACAGAGATTCTTAACCTTCTTTTCAATGGTTTGGAACATTTTTCAAAATGGGAGAGTTATGGGCCCAGACATCACTGCAAGTCAAGTGTCCTTGAGAATCTTCCTCTTTGTGTTCAGGAAAGGCATCTGTTGCTTGAGCTGATTGCTGTGGTTTGGGAGTTACTGTTAGCAGCATGAGTAACCAGTGAATGTAAAACCTATTCAAGTGTAGTCATCATCTGACACCACGTGCAGCCTCGCAGCACTCCCTCTTAATGAAAGGCAGTAGAAGAAATAGCCAGTAGACCTCCTCTTGCCAAAATTACCCTGGAATTCCATTATTTTTTTTCTTTCCACAGCCTACTTCTTAATTCTTGCAAGTCATAATAAGTCCTACTTTCAAGCTTTTCAGGTTAGGCTTAATTTGTAACTGGCAAATGTAGGAAGAATTTTCTGCGTTCAAAAGACCCACATCTGTTTCTTTGGAATTTTTGTAAACTGTCCAGTGATTTTGGTTTTCACTGTTCTCTTTCCACTCAAAGCATAACACAAACCAACATTTCAAGGACTCAAATATCTTTAGTACTGCCTTCAGCGGAGATACATTACATGATCTGGGATTTCTAATATGGTTACAGACAAACTTGAGTTCAAGAGATTTTGTGTTCCAGCACTACTGAGGGTAGAGGTAGTTAAAAGGCTAAAACAACTGCCTTAGTCTGCATGCATTTCCTTGGATAAAACTGATGAAGAAAATTATGCAGTTGGAAATTTTCAGTTGGATGTTTGAAGCTTTGACACACTGTGGAACAGCGTCTTCCAAAGACAAGGCCCAAGCAGTAGTGTGCTACTATCCTTATTCAGAAGCACAGAATAGATTGACATTCCCTTGTAGTACAAGGAAACAATCATTCATCTTACTGCTCTTATTTATTTTTTTCTTTCCCACCAAAGGCAACTACTGAATCTACTGAATCCTCTAAGAGTAAAAGACTGACTCCACTCATTTACTAATATGCATAAATGTTGCAGCATGGTAGTGTTTGGGGGGAATTCTCTATGCTCAATATGCGGTAACGAACATAGGTGGTTACTCCTCCTAGGCTCCCAATATCATCAGTGGAACTACATTGCTTCTTCACAATCAGTGTAAGGCAAACATCCCCAGATTACCATCTGAAAGATCTGTGTCCATCTATCACCTAGGAAAACTAGTGTCCTAAATCAGATATGTTTGTTAGGAGCATACATGAGGCAGCATGAATAGCCTAGTCATGCTATCAGACCCAAGTTTCAGGACTCTAGACATTCCTACTCCCTCATATTCTCCTCATGTGTATATATGCAAAATCTAGCTTTAAAGTCACATTACATTATTTTTCTCTGAACAGAGCTAGATTTGAAAGAACTAAAACCATGCAGTTTCAGGTTTAACACTTGAGAAAGTGGAGACTTTTCAGCAGTAATTTTATTCATTCAGCCTTGCATTCTTGCACATAATTTGTTAGTAAGGAAGCCAAAGTGGGAAAAAAAAGGGGAAAAAAGGGGGGGGAAGGGGCATTTAAAATGAGAAATTGAAGCTAAAAAAAAAAGAGAATGTTGATTGTTCTGCAAACTAATGCTAAAAATACTATGTCAGAGCCTTGCCTTTTGTAAAGGAAATTCTAAACAAATTTTGGATTGTTTTGTATTCTGGTTAATTTGGTAAGCTACAAGTGGTCTGGCAAAATAGTCTGCTTCCCTCAAAAGCAACTTTCTTATCCATTCCTGGTAACTTTGGGGGCCTCACCCTTTTCTGTGCACTCGAAAGAAAAAGTAATGATCTTACATCTGAGCAGAATTACAGATTTTAATATATTTGTAATCTAGCCACATTACTAATATAATTTTTACTGTTCACATATGATATGGCCTACTTTATGTGATAAGGTACTGTCCATCTGTCTTCAAAGCTTCACAAATCCCATTGGTATCTCAGCTACATGATAAATATAGAAATTTCTATTCAGATTTTTTCTAAGACTATATAGAATGAAACATGTATCAGTTCAAAGTATTATTATAAACTGCTGTAAATAATATTTAAGGGGGGAAACTTGTGGATTTCTAGACCTTACTGCTTTATGCCCTCTGGGGAGAGATTGACATTTAAAGTACTAATAGAGGAAATTATGCCAAGCAGTTATACTAGTGTTTAACAGGCTTATAGTGTGCTAAAGCTCTTCCTGACAAAGTTAACTTCTAGTAAGAAAGACACCAGATATCTTAATGAGGGGTCCTTTGGCTGTAAAAAGGACAACCTGGCCCCAAAAGTCAGTTGAAAAACATGAGAGATTGATCTGGAGTACCGTAATTAAATGACATAAATAGCTAAGTCTTCAGAGGCTATTCTTGTTGCTGTCTTCTAGTAGTAAAGTATTAAGGTCAAATAAGCAATTTGTCCAGTGGAGAAGATTCTTCAGAGCTTCCTAATGTTTAACCTTTGGATGAGACAATATATTTTTAGGGCGTGTCATCCCCTCCCACCCCAAAGTAGAGTAGCTGGCTTCCCTGTTTCAGTGCTATTCCATAATTTTCTTCCCTTAAAGCATAATAGTAACTGACTTCACATTCTCACTTTTGATCAGCATTCCGTGGTTAGAGCACAATTTCCAATTAAGCACAGCAGCTGAGAGAGATGGGAAAGATGCAAGTGTAGTATATGCTGTGCCAGGTATCACAGAAAAATCGTTGCAGCACAAAAGGAAAGGGTATGGCTTAATTGTGCCTAAAGACAATTAGGCACACACAGCTCCTACAGAGAAAAGGGAAACTCACGTTCCGTTTTGTAGTCCCCAACACAGTCCACAAAAAACTGGCTTAGAAGATGTGCCAGAGAGAGCTCTGGTCAGCCCTGTGAGGCCAAGTGCTTTTCTACAACATTGAAGGATCTAACAGTGGGATCCACAGGCAAAACCACTCTTCCATTTCAGTGTTAAACCACACCTATAGGTGAGAACCAGAAAATACGAGATGAGTTAAAAGATCTCTTTTAAAAATAGAAAGGATTCCTGAGATTTTCTTTCTTTCTCTGGATGCCACAGTGGAAAATACTACTTTAATTCACCTTCCTAGGAAAGCTCAACAGGTGCCAATTGGCACAAGTATAGAAGGTACAAACGTATTCTCTGAAGTAAGCCAGTGAGATCAGTAGCTTTAGACGAGAGAAGAGTTTGGCCCAACTCCCAACCTGTTTGGAGCGACCGTCAGTATCAATGATCAGACAAAGGGCTGTGCAGCGCAGGGTGGCTGTCATTTTCTCTAGCACTTCTATGAAGATCTCAAGTCACCAGCCCCTGTCAGGTGATAAAATTGGAAGGGAAGGCTCCATGTGGTCTTCTGATAGCCCCCACAAACACTGAACCTGTGAAAACTTGACCTTCAGCCTTACTAGTCTTTTGGGAAAAGGTTAAGAATGACTTATTGAAGGGTTGGCACACTGTGATACATGATTCTTTACAGACTCCCTAAACCACGTAGAGGTCTGAACTGTAGGCTACCAAAACTCTCTGTTCTGTGAGGTGAGGGCATATGTCAGCCTTTAAGCTGTAAGAGGACATTTTCTGGGGGACTGAAAACCGAGTCAACCTATTGGATTAGAGATGTAGATTGCCGGAAGATAGGAGGGTGCACTATGGATGTAATGACTGCAATGTTGTCTGACTCCTAACCTCTTCCAGAGCCATCTGCTCTTTGCCTCAATCAAAGACAGGATCCTCGTTCTTATACAGCATTACTGTATGAGATTATACAATTCTTATATGCTTACAGACTTAACTCAGTTCGTCTGGACTGGGAGAAATTTAGCTGCCTCTGCTCCAGTGGAAACCTGGGTGTTAAACTCTTAACAGTGTGCACAGGAGCATAGTGAACACCAGAAGTAACACTGTTGTGTCCTCAGCAGCATGTAATAAACAGATGTGCTATGTTTGAGCTAAGGAACCCTGAGGCAATAACCATGTAACAGCTATTCAGTGTACGTTTTAGTTCCTAGATTCACATTTAAATCACTCTGATTCTCAAGGAAGGAAGGGAGGGAAAACAAAAAGAACAAAACAGAAGGTGACTTGCATGGTAACTGGTAGCGTGTGATATTTTTATTTACTTTTAAGCATCTGAAGAACCCTGGGTAAATGATTGGGTCAGGGACTGCTAACCCTACTTGCAGGTTACTGGCTTGAAGTCTTCCAAAGTCAACACTTTCTAATTTCAGTAACAAGCAGGGTATGTTATAAACTTAATTCCCAACAGATATATTATCATAGATTTAACTATGCTTAAGAAGTTTTGCAGATGTAAATAGTCCAACCAGCAATGCATTTTTCCCCATTGTCCCTATGTCCAGTGTAGCTTTTACACTGGTAAAAGTAAGGTTATGTTTGTTGCCAAGATAAACTGAACCAAAATAGCTAAGGTAGGAAGTTCTATGAAAGAATTTCTGAGCCTGTGGAGCCTTTTTCTCTTCAGGAGGAACTGATTTCTCAACTGAAGATCAAGAATGTTAATCTTTTATTGCCTTCCCCATTGTTTAAGGGGACTGGCTTATTTAGGGTTTCTTTGGGTTGGTTTGTGGGTTTTTTGGTCTCATTTCACTCCTCTGAGGTTTAAATAGATCAACACCTTTCATAAATTGACTGAGGGACACTGATGATCCAAACAAGTTCGTAGGTTAATAGGCAGCGGTATCAGCAACAGTCTTTTTGGCAAATGATCTAACCTGGAATTTTGTCTGAGAGGTGACCATCTGAAATGGTTTTGTGGACCACTGGCCTGGCATAATGGAGAAGTTTGTAGGCTTCAGCCTCTGATGCTTCTTACTAAAAAATTACCTTGAGTTATTATGGAGAAAGTGCTCTAAGGAGGAAAAAAAAAAAGTTACTAATTCTTCATTGCCTTTTTCGGTATATAAGGTTGCCTTACTCACATGTAACACTTTCATTTAGACCTGGCAACGTTTTACATCAGGCTCACAAGTGCAGCTGAACCTAGTTTGCAAAGCGGTGGAGAATTCTGACCCAAGAGGTCTAAAAGGAAAAGTACTAAAAATACCAATGAAAATGAATAGTCAAGAGCTTTTATGCTGACAATATAGGAGCACAAGCTCTCATTCCACACAGTGCTGTCACAGCCACCACTGAGCCCACTGTTATGCAAAGCTAATCTGCTTTGTTAGTAGAGCAGCTAATGGAAATCTGACTTAAGCCAGGAAGTGTAAATTTCATTGTTGTTTCTCGTGGCAGAGCTATACCAGAATGAAAGTTCTATTTGTACAAGATAACAGTCAATGGGAGTTAAATATGACATAAGATGGATTTTAAAAAGAGTAATTCTTGCATAATTCAGACAATGGCAGCCAGGGATATTGTGCTAGAAGTGAAGATCTTTCCATTCTACCTTTTGGTAGGTAAGGAATTTGAGCTTCAGGCCTACCTCTGACTGTTCCTGGTTCCACTGCAGAACCACCTTGTGATTGTGCCACCGATTTTAAAGACCAGAAGAGATCATTTCATTCTCTGCCTAAAATACTTAGCTAAAAATTCATGCATCAAACCTATACCTTTTATCTGAGGTACAAACTATGTACAAAAATGTAAGGTTCAAATGGTGAGAGGAATCTATATTATTTATGCAAAGGTGTCACAAAGTTATTCCTTATCAAAACTATGTATTTTAATTCCAGTTTGCGTTTTTCTTGGTTTAACTTTCATTGGCTTTCATCATACTTTTTTTTTTTGCTTTATGAAAGCTTAATCTAGTATCTCTATTTAGAGATTGTATGCAGACTGTGACAAATAATTTATCTGTCTTTCAGAAAAGTATTTACATGGCTACTATAGTCTTTCGTCCTTCTCCACTATCAAATCATTCTTCTTGTGCTTTTGTAAATCCTTTTCAATTTGTCTTTATCATTTTGAAGTAGGAATGTCTGATTTGGATTTTTTTTTTTTTTTTATTACTTCAGTGGCTGTTCGCTGTTTCCAAGAGAAACATAACGCCAGTATCCCATAACTGCTCGATATTCTCTTCTTTTTGCATTCAAAGATTATCTTAGCTGTCTTAACCAGAATGTCATGCTAGGAGGTTCAGTGATTACCTACTGTGCCCTCTAACATGATAAATTTTGAGACAGGGATGAAATGTTATGCTCATCGCGTGGATCCATAGAAAGGACAAAAATAAACTGAAATTTTTCCGCAGAATTGCATTGCAGCAGATGCAAATTTTACTCCAAAGCATTATGCCTGTGGAACATCTGCCTGTTTTGCTTTGAAATTAGAGTATAGGGGAGGTATCTTCCCCTACAATCCTTGCTGTCATGCAAATTCTAATAAACTGCTTGGTTTCTAACAGTCAGAGTAGGAGGGGATCCTCACTGGGAGCAGTGGAATATTTACAGAGAAGTCAATATTGAAGTCGTCAGTCTTTAAAAGTCACTGAGGGAAGAAATGCCTGGACTCGATGATCTTAAGGGTATTTTCCAACCTAAATGATTCTATAAAGAGTTAATCTGGCTTAGAGCTGTTTTTCTCTTGATGCAGCTTTCATTTGTGGCTTTGCTTGTGTTCCCATTTGCTGATAACAGCAAATAAACAAAAGTAAGCATGACGCACTTCACAGATATTTTGCTTTGCCCTTGTTGAACGTGAATGCTATGGAACATAGTTCACAGGTGCCTGAGGTAGGGCAGACAAGCATTGAGACAGCAGACCTGATTGCTGAGCAGCAACATTGGTTTGGGGATGAAGAGCAAACCAGCTGGACTAGTGTTCTGCTTCATTTCAACATATCTGCTCAATATAGTGCCGTGCCCCACGTTGCCTCTAATTCTGGAGCTAATACTGTCACAGCAAGCTCAGCTATCTTTGCACAGTACCGTGTGGACTAAATTTGTCTCCTGCACTCTCATCAATTAAGTTTCATTTAACCTGCCCTTCAACTTTTGTCTAGGCTTACTTTCTGAAGTCACTCCTCTAGCCTGCTCAGAGGTGCACAATGAGGTATCTTACTCCACACTATATGTAAAGTCAAAGGTCAAGATCTTGCTTTACCCGTCGGTGGAGGAAACTGCTGGAGAGTGAGAGCAAATGAAATGTGAGAACTCTGTGACCTCAGTTTATACTTGCTAATAGACACGGAATTGTGTACCTTTGAAAAGGCATGCCAAAAGTTGTGCAAGCATGTGCAAAATAAAATATTTCCAGAAAATGAAAAAATGAATAGCAATGAAGAAATAAACATCAATGTGTGTGTGTTGCATGTGTTAAATGCTTTCATGTAATCAAAGAAATAAAAGCTACCAAGAAACAAGCCATAGTGCTTTGAACAAACCTTTTATGAACCTTTCTCCCAGTAGTGTTGGAGGGAATGTTTATATACAGTTAGTGAATATGCCTAATTTAGTTTTTAATTACATTTTGTAAAGAACCCATTCTTGGTGAGAAAGGGAAAAGAGGAAAAAAAAAAAAAAAACTTGTAAAGTTTGGCCAGCTATTTGTTTGCTAGCAATCTAAAAATTATTTTTAATACAAAGTCAGATGTATTTGAAAAAATTTTCACATTTTGGACTGTGCAGTGGTACCCCATCCACATTTTCTTAGGGAAGCCTTTATTGGAGCTAGCAGTACCAAGTACTTTATAACCTCCGAGTATATAGGTCCAGTGGATTTCAGATGTAGATGTGAATGCTCAACACTTCAACAAATCAAACTCAAAGATATCAAGGTAGTCTCCCAGAAAAGGAGCAACACACACTTAAAAACTGTATGTGAAAGATTTGGTTTAGGGTAAGCAAAGCATCATGTTAAAGATCTGTGACACTTTAAGGAGTCAAATTAATTCACCTTTTTTTTTCTCTTCCTCTACCCTCCTGCCCTGTGCTTTTTCTGCCATTCAACTTCTGTGACAAATGAGGTGTGTGTTCTAGAGAAAAGATCTTCTTTTGTGACATGGTTGTATTTTCATGCACTAAAATTCTCATGGTGAATGCAGAAAATACGATATATGATGATACAGCTGAAAAATGGTATCATAATGTATAGCATATTATGTGGTCAAGCATATTTCCTAGTTTTTCTAAAAATCTCTTTGTCAAGCTTAGAAACTCTTGACATATAGGATCATCGATACCAAAAGAAAGCATCTAGTTTCTCTAGAACTTTTCAGATTAAATTTTTCAAGACTCCTTTTTTGGTCCCATTAGGGTAGCATTTTCAGCTAATATAGTGGAAGGCACTTTCCCACCAGCAGTGTAGCACCACTGCAAAATCTGAGAGCTCAGTGGATAAAAACGCTTAAGTTTCTTAGCAAAACAGTTGTAAGATATCTATTTCTACATCTATACCTATCTAAGTAAAAATAAAAAATTATTTGCTTAAATCTTGTTCCTTGAAATGGTTCATATTTCCTGAAATTTCTTAAAATATGTTCTATACCAACCTTAAGCAAGTACTCAGCATGAAAAGACATGGTCTAAATAGCTTTACTTCTGACTAAGTTCTAAAGTACTAAAAGCAACTAGCCGTTGCAAAGGTCAGATAGTCCTAACTATAGAAAGTGCAGTGTGCCCAACCTATAATAATGGTCAATGAAGTTACAGAGTCAAATGCAATCAAAATCATACTGCAGCCAGCATTAGGCAGTGATAATGACAGAGCTCATTGAGAGTCATCGTCACTCTCCATGTAACACACACAGTCTATTTGGTGCCCATGCTGTTGAACTTAGGAGGTCAACACTTCTGTTCCCAGAAGTGAAACATCATGTAAGACTAAGAGGGTTGTAATTTAATTGTAATCATTGACACCCCATTAGCATTATTCTTTTTTAGACTACATTGTAGTGATTTTGTAGTGAGCATCATTAGTGAACATTCAAACCTTTAAGCATGGGCTCCACAGGTATTGTACATTTTCTTCTCATCTGGATAACATAAGCTCAGTAAAAAAAGGGGTAGCTGCAAGGTTTAAAGGCAATTTAGAAAAACTTGGTATTTGGGATGGTCTTATCTAACTTACATCTGCCTCTATAAAGTAATGTAATTCAAATTGAAGTAAAAGGAGCCGCAAATAATAGTGGTGGAGTTGGAGGAACAACAACTCTGAGTATTTTCTTTGTACTCTCAGGATTTGTGACTGAGTTCTCACATCCTAACTCTCTGCCACAACTTCTTTTTTCTCTTGCCTACCCATGATTCCCACCATTCTACCCAGTCCCCAGGTTCTCTCTTCATCCCCATTACTTTTTTTCTTCTCTCCCCTATACCTGCAGCTACCAGCAACTTCCCTGCTCTCCCAAGTTTTCCAACAAGCCCAGACAAGATGCAGCATGACATTGCCATGTAGCACAGATCCTTACCTTTCATGGGATCATCAGTCTAGGTCTCCCTCCATTGCAGAGCTGCCTTTTTTTCACGAACATGCGAGAACTGAGACCTCTCTTGCTCCTTCAAACTCTTTGAAGTTGATAAAATGGTTAAAAATCCAGAAAGACAAACCAACAGCATAATCACATGATTCTTATGCCCTGGGGAAATCAGGCTTAACACGAGAGACCTTGTTTGTGATAATAAGTCTGATAATAAGCATATCACACAGGTGTCTTTTCTGTTTGTTTTATTATTTAACAGTTTGACATTGACAAGGAAGCAGGAGAGAGACAGATTTACCATCGATACTGTATGGAGCGGGCATCTGTACATTGTGCCCATGTGTTCACCACAGTCTCACAGATAACAGCTATAGAAGCAGAACATATGCTTAAAAGAAATCCTGGTAAGACCTGTATTGTGTTCTTCTTTTATTTCCTCTGAGTACCTACATTTCCTCAGACTGAATGAAAATAATAAAGACTATACAAACATGAAGAGCAAGGACACACGCATAGGTATGTCTGGCTGTGCTACAGAGAATAACCGTTTTTCAAAGTGCAGATAATATCACTTGAAACACTTTGGAGTAGCATATGTAATGTGAAAGAAATCAGGTTCAGAACCATCTAATAACTACTTTCAGTACCATTTCAGGAGAGAATTAGTTTAACTCCATGGATGTTAGGCTTTCTTTCCAAGGACGTCCCAGCTTCAGGAGTTTTGTCTATAGTAGGGTTTCCCGTGATGGTAATATATTCAGGTCAGCTGATGAAAGCAGAAGCTGGAACCTTTGTAATACTTTTCAACAGCTTTTACAGTGTGAGGTTTGTCGCTTTGCTAGAGATGAGCGATATGTTCTTTTAGAAATGTAGCAAAAAGATTCATATGCAAAACAATGTTAGATGACTTTTGCTTTCCGGTGCCAATGTTGTTTTTCTTTACTTGATATCGAAAGAGATGAAAAGGCAAAAAACAAACCGTAAATCAATACAGTTCATTTCCCTGCATCTCTAACAGTGAAGGAGTAGCAGTGTGGTTGTGGCCATCATGATCTTAGGACCTAATCATGATAGATGTAATATTTTCAACCAGTACAGTTTGAAAAAATAGTCGGAATATGTGCTTGACAGTTTGTCTGAATTTCCCCTTTGTATTAGTCTAATAAAATATGGAACTTTCTAACAAACCTTGTCATGTTCCATGCATGGAGTTTGAATAAAGTCATGATCCTAGTTTGATGTGTCATTAAAGTTCTTACTAAATCAGGACAATGCTTTATAAGGACAAGCCACAGTACTCCATCTGCAGGTAAGCGTTATGGGGGAAAAACTGCAAAACAATTTTGAGACTATTTAGCAGGTGTGTTCACATCTTAGTTGGTTGTTTTAACTATAGCAATGCTCAAATGACTTTGGGGTTTTTTTGTTTGTTCATTCTTTGTCAATTTTTTTTAGGTGAATTGCAGTGCTAAGTATAGTTTGAGACCGTTATCCCTGTTAACGTCAATGCTTCAAGCCACGTTGTGGTTCATGCATCAGGATAAAAGAGAAGTTGGATTCTTTGCCTCATTCCTGACTAACTGTCAATAGGATGATGAACTTAGAAGATCTTTCCTTTTATTTTAAACCTGACAGCCATGTCTTAAAAGTAATTTAAGTGTTCAGTCATCTAATCTGGAATATCTCTGAAAGGTTATGTTTTTTACCAAGTGCAGAGCACTTGACCTCTGAAAATCAGACTTTTGAAGCTGTTTTATATTGGCATGAGGCTTCTCCCCACAACAGTTGGGAAATCATAGTTTATGTTTTGGGATTTTAGGAGACTGAAATGAGTCTGAATCCAGTTTAATTTGGGAGAGAAAATCTGCAGACTGCTCACAGATAGAACATCAGTTGAAGCTGAAGAGAATCCCATGCACAGAGATTCACAGGCCTGAGCTTTTTTTGATTATTCTTGCAACTTTGAAGAAACCAAGTAAATATATTTAATGTTTGCGTTAAAAATTTGTTGACACATATCATGCTTCATGTTGACGGAGCTAGAAAGAAATTCAGTAGGAACTGGTACCCCAAATCCTAGGAGACAACTGTAAGAGGAAAATACTTTCTGATGGGAATAAGTACTAATAAGTACTTTAATAGTTCCTTTGAATCTTAGACCACAAATAAACTGTGTAGAAGTCTATTCTCATACTATTTATTCTCTCTGGAGTTGTGAAATCAGCATAGACATTGGCGGTTCAGAAAGGTCAGCAATCCTTCAGTAGATCATTAAGCTTGAATTCTGCAAAGGAATGTGAATAACGAAAGAATTTGTACACTTCTTGATCCACTTTAAAAATAAACTTTTAGAAGGGGGTTGCAGAATTGGCACAATTAACTTTTATTTGTATTTGCATTTATTGAGAGGTAAACTTCATGACAAAGTTGTTAACTAAAAATAACTGAGATGTGGTAAGTAGAACAGTCTCTGCTACTTCTTATTAATGTGAAATTTGGACTATAATTTAAATTATAAATCTCATCACTTGAAAAAGCCCCTTTAAAATTCAGTAGACATGATTGCATAGAGAGCATTTTGCACCGGGACAAAGGCTGATTTGCCAGTCTAAACCTGGATTTCACTTGCCACTGTTGTTATCTGATCAGTAATTTATCAAACTATATTTGTCAAAAGCTTGAATATCTAATGTTGAACCTGTTCTCTTTGATATATCATGCAAGATTCTACAGTGATCATAAGTTATATTCCCGTGATTTGAAAACTGATATGGGTTTTCTAATATTTTCAGGTATTAATCATATTAAATTTATTTCTTATTAGCAGTAGATAAGACTTTGAATGAAAATTCCAAGAGATTTAGGTATCAGTTAAGACCTAGATCTAGGCTTCATATCTCTATATATTTGATCAAAATCATAGAAGTAAACTCTGAAAAAGTATGAGTCAACCCTGAATCTTAGTGATTTATCAACAGAAAACAGCATACTGTTGTTATTTAAATCAATGCCAGTTTCTTTCTTATAAATACAGAACTCAAATCATTCTAATTTGACCTACTTGGGAAAATTTAAAAACAAAAATTGCATTAATTCATGAAACAACAAAAAATCCAAAACACTTAAAATAGGAACAAAGCGCTCTCTCATCACTTCTTCCCTAGGGCAAGGGCACATTGCCTCACACATATTCAATATATTGTTGTATGTTTAGCAGAAATAGTGGACTGGATGCTTTGGGCCACTACATCTGTTCTGTATCTCAAAGGCTTAAATAAGAAATGTATTGAGCCCCAATCCTGATGAAAAGGTAAATTAATCTGCAGTTGAATCAAAGAACATGGGAGTAGGTTATATACAGGCTGATGATGATGGGTGAATGTGTCCAAAACTCCCTGATAAATAAAAGCAAGAGAGTGGATGGAAACTGGCCAGAAATACCCAGTCAAGGATTCTTATTCTATTGGGAAGAGCTTGATGTCATTGCAGTCTCAAAGCTATGTCCTGCATGAGCCAGTTACTCCATGCTGAACAAGAAGCAGGTCAGAGGAAGGAGACTATATGTTGCTTGTAAAGACAGAGAAATGGAGGGTGTTTCTTCTGTTGACTCCCTCACTCATATGAGGACACACAGGGCTTTGTTCAGAGCAGCTCCTAGTGCTGGGCAGCCGAAGATAAGAACATCAGTTTTCTTGTCAGGCTCACCAAGACTCTCCTTTCTTGTCACTGAGAACCAAATGCCAAGAACGTAACTAGTAAAGATTTCTTGCTAAAGGCTGATCTTCAGTTTAAAATGGGGTATTTCAAGACAGATCCATCAAAATTTTTGGTATTGCATGTCTCAAAACACTTTACAAGATAATGAGTAATTAGAGATCACTTACTTACCTGGCAGGGAAATACATATACTGATAAAACAGACTGTAAATTTCGAAGAAGTCATTAAAAATGGCTGTGGTATTTGCATGAAAAATGTCAAGCAAGTATACTGGACAGCATATGGAGAACTGATTGTACTTATTTTAAGATCATTTTGATATGTAATCAACGAAAGGAGCCATAGATGTTTTAAAGACATCTCCTAAGTCTCTGGAAATAAGAGACGGTTTTGTATTAGGTGCGATACTTAATGCTAGACATACAAACCTCTACTTTTAAGGGAAGGAAACCCTTTATGTCAGGCATCCTTGACTGAAAGACCACAATAGAAGTAATCTTAACGTCCTGTCTCAGTAGCAGGCAAGAAACTGTACTCTCATCAGTAACCCTGATGCATGGGAGGGAGTTAACCATGTGCACTGAGGTCAAAGGAGATGCTGTTTTGTTTGCATGAACTGTGTGTGGTGGGGAATGATATCTTATTGAAGATCCTTTGGGTGATGCATAGAACTTCTAAAATTACTACAGTTAATGGTTGTGGTTACTAGACACCTGATGACACTTGCCAGGAGAAAAGTATGAAATCGGCACCAGTGCATCCTCTAATAATTAGTGCTTCTTGCTTCTTTGAAGATTCTTTGCATCTAAAGAATCTCTGATATGATAAATTAGTATGTCTACTGAAGTCAGCTATATATTTGTTATATATACGTATAACATATATGATATATAAAATACAACTGCTGAGTACAACTGCTGTTGTACAACCCAGCAATTATACAGCTGGCCTCCCCTTTCATTTCCATACATGGCTTTCATAAGCCAAAGAAAATGGCATTCTTTCCATTTACTTCAACTAGATTTAGGGCAATCCTTTAAATAGCTGCTGTGTTTTACCAGAAAGGCGAAGAGTGACTGAATTTCAGTGTTGGTTGGAACAAGCTATGCCTATCTTCATAACTCTGTGTATATCCTATAACTCTATCTTAAAAGATACTGGAAATAAACAAATTTTAATTATAAGATGCTTCGGAATCTTTGAGGACAGCAGCCATAAATGTGTAAAGCATACTATTCTGTGGCTATTTGTAGGAGAAATCCAACAGATTACTGAAAGATGATCTTCTTAAAAAGGTTTCTTATATTCTCCCTTTTCTGGTAAATCCTCAGAAGTCTTGACAGAACAGACCTCTCTTGTGCCATGCAGTAAACAAGTGCATAGTACAGCACGGTTTCTGCTTTCAAGAGTTTTCAATCTACAATGATAAAGCAGGCAACAGTGATATCAAGAATAAAGAGTTAAAGGGCATATTGCACAAAAAAAATATGGCTAATTGGAGACATTACCTAGTCTTTACAGCACAACACAAAAGGGCATGCGGAGACCTCACTGTTCAGCAAGGTCTATGCTCATGTTAAGTATAGGTCAAAATGGTACAAAGCCACTTCAGTGCTATAGACAGTCGAGTGCCACATGCAGTAGCTTTGTGGAGTAAGCTGGTGGAGACCACTGTGTTAGACAGTGCTGTTCCCTGTCCCTGAGTAATAGGAGTATATAACCTGTTCACATACTGACAACTGAAAGACACATTGGTTCTTTCCTTAACGATTTCTCTGACTCTGAAGATGTCTACCTCTGCCTTTTCTCTGCTTTTCCAGATGTTGTCACTCCAAATGGCTTGAACATTAAGAAATTTTCAGCAATGCATGAGTTTCAGAATTTGCATTCCATGTACAAGGCTAGGATCCAAGAGTTCATTCGAGGTCATTTCTATGGGTATGCTTTTATTTTTCAAAAATTAGCAATGGTTGTCCAACACTATTTAAAGCAAGAACCAAAGCAGGAAAACTAACAAGTACTTCCTAGAGCAGGTGAAATGTTACCAACTTATTCCAGTATCTGTCTGGGATTTCTCAGTCAGAGGCTAAAGGAATTTTAGACACCAGTTCTAACTCTGCTTAACAGATTGTGGGATCAGGCAGAAAGTCTTGATTTTTTCAGCATTTACCCAAAATGCAATTTATCAGATTAAGATAGTCTTAATTTAAAGAACAGCAGAAAGCCTCAGTTTCATCATTTTCTTGGGATAATAAATTCCTCCACAATAGAAAGCTGTTGTGTGTTTTGTTTGACTATATCTTGAGAAATACTTTGTGCTTGTCTGTTTGTTTGTTTGGTTTCAGCCACCTTGACTTCAGTCTTGAGAAGACCTTATTTTTCTTCATTGCTGGGAGATACGAGTTTTCCAACAAAGGAGCTGATATGTTTCTAGAAGCCTTATCAAGATTAAACTTTTTGCTGAGGGTAAGAAAGCTTCTGCAAATGTAGATAACATAGAGTTTATGCTGAAACTTACCATACTATGGAAGTCACCTGGAAGAATTTTCATGCCATACCCTGATTTATAGGAAAATAATTATGGGATACTCAGAGTTTTCATAAAGCTCTCTCCCTGAATCATCAGAGTACATAATGATCCCAGGCTGCTTAAAAATAATTGGTTACATAGTTCAAGAAGTTAATCTATGGTTACCTCCCTTGTTTTTAGAGAAAAATACTGAAAATATGATTCAAGAATTTACTCTGAAGGTTTACATATTAGAAGGCAAATAAAAATAATCCTTGAATGATGCAATTTAAAAATATCTTTTTAAGCAAACTGCTTGATTCATTAGGACCTGACATGATATTTTAAATCTTTGAGTACTATTATCACATTGGATGGCAATCGTGCATTAAAATTCACAGTGTGGCAGTGGCCTGATGAATAAGCATGGGGAAGGCACTCACTCCTCCATGCTTCTGTTTCCTCAGGTAAAAAATGAGTGCAATGTTTCTAAATGCCTTTACGGAGTACTGTAATGAAGGTAAGACCTAGGCCTTGTCATGATCAAAGAACAGAGAACAGACAACTTACCACCTACAAATGAGGTCATTGAAACTGTCTTGAGATGTGTCCCAAAGATTGCTACATTTAAAATAAAAAAATCTTTAAATGCTAATCAGTTTTCAGTCATCTAGCAATTATCAATCAGATGTTGTCCCAGACTCTCTCTTTTGTACTCTGTTATTTAAATTTATATAGAAAATCTGGATAAAAATCTTGACACTATATTGTCAGCAGGGCTGAAAAAATACCAATTTTCCAATCCCTAAGTACACTTGTTCTACTCCTACCTTTTATTAATACACCTTTGGAGCCTGTGGACTTTCTGGAAATACTTCACAGTATACACATTCATTCACACCACAGGTCACCTCACACGACATAAGTATTTCTTCCACAACTTTGCCAAACAATTGACTCTTGCTGTTTGGCAATGCTGTGCAACATCAGCTACCTGTTAATGTCATTTACGTAGCTATTAACTATAAATGCTGATAATGTGGAAGGTCTTATGAGGTAAGAGTGTAAGAATTGCTTAAGCAATGATTACAGCAATCTCTTATTGTATCTAATGATTTACATGAAATCAATGGCAAGCTGGGCTGATGGAAAGTCAAAGGAAACTGAGGCTAGTTTTCCAAAGCTCCCTAGAACGGTGTACTGGGACTTGCTTCTCCCATAAGCTGAGCCTGGCTTTCTTCCATTACTGGTCCAACATGCATGCCAGCACCTGATTAGCTATTCAAAGAACACTTGCTCTTGTTATTATTTCAAGCGGTAATTCCATTGGGAACAGCAGAATACCTGTACTACTTGTGAATCTGGGAATGTTGGTGCTGCTTAAACAAGTCCCAGTGGTGTGCCTGAACCTAAAAAATACATGGCATTGGATGGAATTATTTTATTTTACAGAGTCCTTTTCCTTTGCTACTTGAAAACCTTTGTAACATTTTGGAAATAAAATATGAATGTTGGGACAGATTGTTAATATACACTGAGATCATAGCATGATGGACTTTGAACCTGCCTTGAAGAGAGAGAAGGGAAGAACCTTAAAATGATAGATGACTCCCATGTTATTTTATACTATACATTTCCCTGTACCTCAGTCTGAGAGACGGCATGCTAATGGCATGTTTGTGTGTCTAAAGTTTAGAATGGAGGCAATTCAAAATAATTTAACTTTTACAGCTCTGAATGCAATTCACCCTTAGCTTTACTTTAAATAGTTGCTGACAGGAGTACAACCTTGTTCTGCCTCATGTGAGGAATCCCTCAGGGACCTGGTACTCTGAGTCTTGTTAGCACACAGGAGAAACCAGCAAGTGAAACTATCTGTAAGTAAAGGGTCAGATTTTACAGCAAATTCTTTTTGCCTTTGCAGTAGCTGTATGTGAGAGATGAGCAAGTTAGTTGCAGCTTTTTGTGTGTCTGGCAGGTTCTTTGCCAGGGGTTCAGGTTGCTGTCATGCCTCTTTCTGCCCATACCTCTGGGACACTATTGCTATAGAATGTAGTTCTGCTTGCTGCTGTAGGGAATCCCTCACCCCATGCCTGGGCATACCCCAGCTAGTAAATGAATTGCTCACTACTTTGAGGCAACAAAATTTGTGTCAGGTGAGAAAATGTGTGTAGGATTTTTCTTTTTTTTGCAGTTTATGTTCACTAAAGCTAAGCTATGGCCTCTAAACCAAGAGAAGTCAGGAAGATCTCTATTGCCCAAATTGGAATTGGGTGATATGTTTACCTGTATCTATTCTTAGCTATACCTCTGACTTGACAAAAACTTCATAGTTAAAGGGAGAGATATAAGATCAGAGCCTTCCTGGACAACAAATCAAAGTGCATTGGCTTTTCCTGTGACTAATTCTTTCTGTTAAAGTTGGCTGTGATACCTTGCAGTGAGATTTTTTTTCTTTCCATCTTGTGTCCATGTAGGTTCATAAGACAGATGTTACAGTTGTTGTATTCTTCATCATGCCAGCAAAGACAAACAATTTCAATGTGGAAACCCTGAAAGGACAAGCCGTCCGGAAGCAGCTCTGGTAATGGCCGTTCTCGCTGTGGGCCTTCTACAGTGAATTGAGGAGACATGAAAAAGTTTATGAAGAATAATAATGCTCTTTTTTTTTTGCTCTGCTAAAATCGAGGATTGTGCGTAACTAGAATGTATTTGTGGGGGTGAAAGAGATAGGAATGATAAATAAGGGCAAATATTTATCTTTTTTTTTTGTCCTAGGTTATTTTTAGTAAATTTACCTTGCCATTCTTTGTAACAAGTTAGCAAATAGTACTTGTTTTGTAGTGAAAGTGTCAAAGGTTCTAGAAAATCTGGTGTTCTGGATGTTTTCTGACTGTTTCTAATACTCCCTTTCTAATACTCCCTACCTTGGGCATGCCATTGACCTTCCTCAAAATAAAGACCACCTGCTAATTTACCAGAGTGAGCTTCTCTGCCACCAATGGGAAAAAGAAATTAAATATATTACCTCTTTTATTTAGAAATATGGAAATTGTACTGTCTATCCAGTTGATAACAATTGTGTGTAATTTTCTAGATAGCCTACAATAAGCAATGGCCATATTCAAGCAGTGAAACTTACAATTATAAAGGGAAAATTGTCACAGTCCTTCTCAGTTTAACAGTTTTCATTTTACAACTTCCCAAACAAAAAAGCAAGGCAGGAACAGACTTAACCTTCACCTTGCTTTAACTGTCTATGTGATTCTACATAGGCAAAGACACGTGTTGTGAGGTACTTCTAAACTGAGAGACATGGCAAAACTGAGGGTTCAAATTCATAAAGAAGATCAGTGGTGGGTTATCAAGGATTAATTTTGTTTAATAAGCAGAATGAAGCCCTAATATTCCAAGGAAAAATGGTTAGTGACCTGCTACACCACTTAGACACACACAAGTCTATAGAGCCAGATGAGATCTACGCAAGGATACTGAGGCAACTGGTGGAAGTGCTCACCAAGACACTTTCCATCATTTATCAGCAGTCCTGGCTAACCGGGAAGGTCCCAGTTGACTAGAAGTTAGCAAATATGATGCCCATCTACAAGAAGGGCCAGAAGGAGGATCCAGGGAACTACAGGCCTGTCAGTCTGTCCTCAGTGCCAGGGAAGGTTATGGAGCAGATCATCTTGAGTGCCATCACATGGCACGTACAGGACAATTGGGCACTCAGGCCCAGTCAGCATGGGTATATGAAAGGCAGGTCCTGCTTGACTAACCTGATCTCCTTCTATGACAAGATGATCCACTTAATGGATGAGGGAAAGGCTGTGGATGTTATCTACCTGACTTTAGTAAAACCTTTGCCACCGTCTCCCACGCATTATCCTGGAGAATCTGGCTGCTCATGGCTTTGATGGGTGTACTCTTTACTGGGTAAAAAACTGGTTGGGTGGCCGGCCCCAGAGAGTTGTCGTGAATGGAGTTAAATCCTGTTGGTGGCTGATCACAAGCGGTGTTCCTCAGGGCTCAATACTGGGGCCAGTATTCTGTTTATTATCTTTATCAATGATCTGGACAAGGGGATTGAGTGCACCCCCAGTAAGTTTGCAGATGACACCAAGTTGGATGAGAGTGTTGATCTGCTGAAGGGTAGGAAGGCTCTACAGAGGGATCTGGACAGGCTGGATCGAAGGGATGAGGCCAACTGCATGAGGTTTAATAAGGCCAAGTGCCAGGCTCTGCACTTGGGTCATAACAACCCCATGCAACACTACAGGCTTGGGGAGGAGTGGCTGGAAAGCTGCCTGGCAGAAAAGGACCTGGGGTTGTTGACCGACAGCCAGCTGAATATGAGCCAGCAGTGTGCCCAGGTGGCCAAGAAGGCCAACAGCATCCTGGCCTGTATCAGAAATAGTGTGGCCAGCAGGAGTAGGGAAGTGATTGTGCCCCTGTACTCGGCACTGGTGAGGCCGCATCTCAAATATTGTGTTCAGTTTTGGGCCCCTCCCTACAAGAAAGACATTGAGTTGCTGGAGTGTGTCCATAGAAGGGCAAAGCTGGTGAAGGGTCTAGAGCACAAGTCCCATGAGGAGCATCTGAGGGAACTGGGGTGGTTTAGTCTGGAGAAGAGGAGGCTGAGACCTTATTGTCCTCTACAACTACCTGAAAGGAGATTGTAGCGAACTGTCAGTCTCCTCTCCCAAATAACTAACAATAAGACAAGAGGAAATGGCCTCAAGTTGTGCCAGGGGAGTTTTAGATTAGATATTAGGAAAAATTTCTTCACTGAAAGGGTTGTCAAGCATTGGAACAGGCTGCCCAGGGGAGTGGTTGAGTCACCATCCCTGGAAGCATTTAAAAGATGCGTAGATGTGGTGCTTAGTGACATGGTTTAGTGGTGGACTTGGCAGTGCTAGGTTAATGGTTGGACTTGATGATCTTAAAAGCCTTTTCCAACCTAAATGATTGTATGATTTTATGATTCTAAAAAAGTGAAAAATGCCATTTCACTCAATGTATTTGGTGATTAATTATCTTAGGAGGGAAATGGAAATGTGCACCTTATCACGTGGCTAGAGCGGTTAAACTCTGCTGCAGAAGTAAGGAAGCTGGTCTTAAAGCTAAGGGACTAAAACCCACAAGACCTAGTTTCTAATTTTATGCCTGAGTCTCACTATGTTTAACCTCTTTCTGATGCCAGTTCTATATTTATAAAATGATAGAAATCTAAACGACATAGAGATCAGTAGATGAAAGGCACTGCATAAAAGAAGGATACTATTTTTCTTGTTATCTCATTAAGTGCCTCCAGCAGATAATCTCTGGCTCAGTTTCTGGATATCAGTTCTCAAGTTGAAGTCTTTGATTAATAGATACTAAACCTGCACAAAAACAGTGACAGAAATAGTTTAACAAGGATCATTGAAATAATTTAGCTTTTGCCATATCTGGAAAAGAAGACAGATATGAGAAGTCCAACTGCTCTCTAGATTACCTCTGGAGTCATCACACAGCAACTTCTTGGGACTTATAGGAAGCATTCTACCTGGTTACCACTCTGGAAACAGGTACCACAAATGTAGAAGTTGGAATTAATTACCCAAGTCTGGCTTCCTGAAAGTAATGCATCTGAGCTACCTTCACTGCCAGTGGAGAGTGATTGTTTACACCAAATGATGTTTCATCCTATACCACTTCAGGAAGGGTCTAAGACGAGTGAAAGGAATTATCCTCTGAAATGGACTGTCACACTCTGCAGATGTGTGGAGGATCTGTGCAACTAGCTTAAACTGTAGATGCCTAAAGCGGGGTAACATAGCCAGAGTTTTTAATGAGAAGTCTGTATGCAAGAACTGTAGGAAAATAACGTGAGTGCAGTGAGAAACAGCCATGCTTGCAACAAGTGCTTTTGGCCTCTGCTTTGTCTTTGATATAAAGTATGTAATGTTTTAATATAGCACAACAGGTACGTATTAAATAAATAATATATGGATATTAGGAAAGTTTAAATTAAATTAAATTTGTAAAGTTTTTTCCTTGTTGTATCTCTGCTACGTGGTTATTTCTCTGGTACTCAGTAATGCAGGCAGAATAGTAACAGCAAAGGTAAACCTAAAGATGTGAGATCATGCAAAATATGCCGTTTCCAGCTATTCTTCCCACTGTGCTCTGTGAAAAATGAAAGACCCTCTGCATCATTGTATGCAGCATTATTATGATCATAATCTGGAGCTCCTGAATAAAACCACCTGATATCAGTATTATGTATTAGTATTAGATTATTTTAAGGATGCCACAGAAATTAAATGTAAGAGGTTGGCACTTATAAAGGAACAGATGACGGCTGATCTGGGATATAAAATCCCTTGTTTCCTCTGCTTCTGGAAAAGCGGTCTCTCCTATCTGGGTTAAGTTTTGGATATTGTTCATGGTATGAGTCTATGAAAATATAGTCATGAGGGGACTAGCTTGGTGGGATTTAGATCACTTTGGTTTGACATTTAGCTGCTTTACAACTCATCCACTATTGTGTCTGTGTGAGTTGGGAGAGAGCAACTAACCAGTATGTGGATTCTCAGCATGGTAAAATTTGGGATTTCACTTAAGTTTTATCTTGGCCCGAAATATAACTCTTAGAAATCAGAAAGGCAGGAAAAGTTCCATGAAGTGGGTGTTTTACTCAAATTGAGAGTGCATTTGCTATTTTACAACAGCACTTCCAGCTGTACTTTCAAGTTATTTCAGCTAGGGGCAGGGTAATATAAATGGCTCTTTGCATTTAAAAGAGTTGTTCACTGGAGTTCTTTCTGAGCTAAAATATAACATTTGTCTGACACAGGCTTTATTATTAGCTTAAAACATGGCCTGAGCTTTCCAGGAAGTTTTTTTTAGTTTGCAAACTAATTTATGGCAAATTACCATTTAGTCTAACACTTGTTTTCAAAAGTCTTTGAGTTAGGAAACAGGGCAGAAAGTAAAAGGAGAAGCTTGCTTTAAAATCTCTGTTTGTTTAACTCTTTTATCTTACGTCTTTCTAGTAGGTCAAGTTGAATTGGAGACCTCTCAGTTTGGATTAGTGTCCCATGTTAATAAGCATGTTTTTCTACACAGAGTCATATATATGCTCTCTTTTTCATAGCTGAGATGAAAGTGTGGTCTACCGATGAGAGCAAAATATTAGAAGTAATCACTAGTGAAGTCTGCTGCTGGTTTTCACAGTGCAGTCATCTTTGGATGAAGGTCAAATCCTCAGTTGTGTTGAAATCTGTCAGTATGGCTGCTGGCTGGATAAAAGAACTTCGAGAATCAGATCTCTGTCTGCTGCTGCATTCTTGATTCCATCAATACATATGAAAGCAGAATTTAATTTCTAACAAACAGCAGGAA
>NW_010528187.1:39394-48186 GCF_000687285.1 Phaethon lepturus
TTGTCCTGGATTCTCATGTTTTATACATTTATTTATTTATTTCCCTAGGGACACTGCACAATCTGTGAAAGAAAAGTTTGGAAGGAAACTCTACAATGCCCTGCTAAAGTGAGTGTACAGGTTACTTTGCTCTGCCTTCCAGAGCCACATATTCAGCTGGCTTACCTGTGGTGTTTCTGTGCTCTACTCTTTGTGTAAGAAATTTCAATCCTTAGGAAGGGCATAGGAGAAGGATATGGGACCCTCTTGTTCCATATAGAGGTTACATTTTCAATAGGCAAATGTCAGAGAAAAAATTTAAAGTTACTAGAACCCCATTGTGGAAGGAGTCTTAAGAGACATGAGGGATGTGTTACTTAAACATAAAGGCTTTCTCACTGTCAAAAATGAGCTACCTCACCTTAAAAAAGCACCAGAAACAAAGTAATATGTATTAGTGGCTTAGTCATATCCTTTCAAAAGACAGTTGGAAGTGAATGACCCAAAGTACAGATGAGATGACTGGAACTTCAGCAAAACCAAGGTGTGTCTGAAAAACAAAAAAAAAGAAATCTTTAGCTTTTTTGGAAGCTAATTGGAAGGTCAATAAGTGTATGGGAGAACAAAATGTAGGGAATATAGAAGGGCCATGAAAACAAAGGAATGATTCATGTTGACATCAGCAGACTTCAGATCAGACCTTGTTTGCCTTTTCTTCATTTTCTTTATACAACTGATAATGAGTCATTTGGTAAAATAGGCTCTGTGTTGCCTCTGCAGAGGAGAAATTCCAGACTTGAACAAGATTCTTGACCGAGATGATATAACCATTATGAAAAGAGCCATCTTTTCAACTCAGGTCAGAAAATGTATTATTTACACAAACATCTAGTATAAATTATAAACATGATTGTACAAGGATTGTGTATGACTTATAGTGATATACATGCATCGAAAAAGAAGTTTTCAGCAAATTCTTCTCATTGGTAAGATTTAAAGATCAGCTGTGATTGTTTTTAATAAGAATATGACCTAAACTAGTTCTTTTGGGGAACCCATGGATATTCCCGCAGTGACATGCAGGACACCAAAATTCCTGATTCTTTTCAACTTCACTAAGTGTGAACTTTGCATTGTTCCTGAAGCCTGGATTCTTCCATTTTTATTAAATATGTAAAATCAGTCTCTTAAGGAGACATAATGTATTGACTAAGAATCTTTAAAATTAAATGATATGCCTTTCTACATGTTAGTACAAATACATTTGCTTTGAGGCAAATAAAACAAGTCCTGTAATATTTCATGGTCTCATTTGTGGCCTTAGTTATATAGCAAACCACATTATATGATCATAACTTTGCTTTCTTACCTTAAAATGAAAGGGTAAAAACCTATCCACATCAATGACAAAATCTCCCACTGTCTTCCACTAACCTTAGAAAATGGTAACAGACTCTTTGACAACAGTTTTGTCCGGTTTATGGATTGCCTTTTCTCTCTTTAGCGACACTCTCTGCCTCCAGTGACCACCCACAACATGATTGATGATAGCAATGATCCAATCCTCAATACCATCCGACGCATTGGCCTTTTCAATAACCGGACAGACAGAGTAAAGGTACATTCTGTCATTTTAATTTTAGATATAAAATGGAATTTCTTTAAACAGTCTCAGTCTGGATCATTAGCATGGGGAGTGCAGTCAAATACTTGATAGGCACTATTATACTAATAAAGTACATTTTCCCTCTTCCTCCCCTTTCAGGAATAACAACTAGTGACTTCACAGATATCCTCAGTTGCTGTTTAACCAAGTTAATTTCAAATTAGAAATCTGATGTTAGGGAATTGTTTTCATTGCTGCCTCCTGTACTGAATGAGGAGTTACTATTCCTGAAATCCAGAAAGTGCCACAGGTCATTTGCACCCAGATGTAAAACTCTGAAATAGATTCATTTGCTAAAACTAGAGTTCCAGAGTTTGAGCACAGACATTTCTGGAGTATTGATTCATCTCTTAAGAACAGCACCCTGACACTCAGGAGTTACTGTAGAAGGGAACCAGAGCTTTGATCCTGAGCAGAAATGTTCATGCTGTGCTCATGTTTACATCAACTGCTGAAGCTAAATATGTGTAAATAAATCTTTTCCTTACTTCCATGTCCATCATGTCAGACCACAGAAACCGTCAGCTCCCACTTTCACAAGTCTGCCAAGGCTTTTTTGGTCTGGCAATCTCTGGCATTCTCTCTGTTAACTATGTCTATCTCACCATCTATCTATTCAAAGTAGAACCTAAAATTGCAAATTCTTCCTCTTCCAAACCTACCTTTTAAAGTCAGATCCATAGTATCTCAACAATGACATATGACTTGTTCTCAGTGTTTTGGCTTTTACACCCAGTATCTGAGTGAACATTTTCCTCGGCTTCTTAGTTGCTTCTTCCTGGCTTAACGTATTCTCTGCTAAATGTGTGCCTCCAATGAGCTCTGAGAGCATCATATGTTAATAATATACTAGATGTAACAAAAATAGGGTGGAAAGATGCACTGTATATAAATGTAGTAAAAAATTCCTCAGAACTAGCTGCCTGAAGTCATTAGAAAGCAGCTAGCATATAACACCGCAGACACCTCTTCCTGCTTCTCAGCAGACTTGATTGGATAGGTATATGTCAAGTTTGTACAAAACTGTCATTACCACTGGAAAATTACCTGCTGCATGAACAGGCTTAATACTTAATGAGCTGAATGTCATGGACAAAAATTCTGGAAACTTCCAATGGAAAGTCATTTTGAGAGGTGTATGACATATCCGTGTAGACACAGTTGGCATGTGAAAAATAGCCTCAGCAATGCCAATGGAAAATCTTACTTGATTCACTGGGATCAAATAAGCTTGCATAATGAGTTTACAGGCCATTTACTGGTTGAATACATTCATGTGTTAATTTACTTAAGTGAGTAGCATGACTATATTATTAAGAAAGGATAAAAGCATACCCTTGACATGGAATAATGGCTTGCAGTATGTTTATGCGGGGAAAAAAAGCCCAGAGAAGGTTAAACCCTTCCCTCACACTTCTCCCTCCCAAAGCTGACTGGACAAGTATACACAAGGCACTTCTCTGTTTAGCAGTGTAACATAGGGCAATGACATCAAGCCCTGCAGAGTCATGCAGATAAATTATCTTGGGTCCTGAAATCAGGACAAGTTAGTAAGTTAATAAGCTTTCTCTTTCAGCAAGTTTAGTTAGCCTAGGTAGAGGACTGTGATGACAGGGCTATTAATATGTTTGGTTTCAAAATTCTCTCAGTTCTTGAGAGATCAATTAAGTATCATAAGCATTCCCATATTTTAGTTGGATGATGTGAAGCTCAGAATTGCTGTATGCTCCTGAGGCCTTCTCTGGAACAAGACATCCCAATATTCTGTACCTTGGTACAACAGACCAAGAGAACCAATTTAGTATTGCTAAATGCCACAGCCTTAGGCATAATTCTCAATGCACATGGTGAAGACCTGTCCAGAAAAGGATTCATTATCAGTTCTATTTCCAGGACAAGACTGCTCACAGGCAGGATACAAGAATGCACACAGGCAGGATACATTTTAGTGTGGGAAGTGAATTAGATAACAGATGGGCAAAGGAGATGTTGTCCACGTTGTCTTAGGAAAAGACCAGAGTGAAGAAATTGCTTAAGCTTATTGATAATTAAAATGTATTGATGATGGTTTTCTTTCACCCCTAATGTAAGTTTTGAATATCCAGGTGATCCTACATCCAGAGTTTCTTTCTTCGACAAGCCCATTGCTGCCCTTGGACTATGAGGAGTTTGTCAGAGGCTGCCACCTTGGTGTATTTCCATCATACTATGAACCCTGGGGTTACACTCCAGGTAGGCAATCTGTACACTTAACTACTATCAAAAGATGAATACCCATTCTGTCGATGCAGAATAGCTTTACAGCCAGTAAAGTGCTGAAAAGACTTTTTTGGCTCTGTTTCTTCTGCAGTGCAAAGATCTTACTGCTGGCAAAATTTGGGGGCCAGGTGGTATAAAATGCCATCTACTGACTAACAACTATTCCCATTTGTCTCTGCGCTGGACCCTTTCCCATACTAACATGTAATCTTTTGATATTCTCTGGCTTTAGAATAAAAAATCATTTTTAAAAATTCTTAACTTAATTCAAGACTTTAAAAGAAGATTTAGAGGAATGCATATATTGAAAAAAGTAGGGCAAGAACTCTGATGCTGCCAGCCAACATCCTTCACTGGATTTAATTCAAGATAACAACTAAGTTTGACAGAATTATGTAACACCATATCTAAGATATTTACCACAATGCATGCAGTGGTAGAGAATCTCAGAGAATTAAATGAAAATTTCTAAAGATACAAAGAGCATGTAGTCTCTGACTTTAAAAAATTGGCCCAGATTTACAAAAGTCACTTAACACCTGATGAAATGAGTACAAACTATGAACTTGAATACCTATGATCAAAGCCTGGGGGCCTGGGTTTTTTATGTCCTCCAAAATACCTTCTGTAGCCTTGATACACATCTGGAAGTTGGGGTGCCCCTCTGAAGAGCATTTGTTGTAAGACAATGAATCATAACAGAAATTTTTCAAATTTAGTCCTTCTCCAGAAATATTTGTCTGCAAGTAAGAGACCTATTAAATTCCAAGACAACTGTCTTTCATTCCAGAAATTTTTCTTCCTGTTCTAAAAAGTGTGACAGCCAGTGATGATTTTGAAATGAACATTAAAGTAAACCTGGACAGAAAAGTTAGACTGGTACTTAGCAGATTTGAGGAAAGCTGTGATTTACACTAGTTAAAAGGGTAGTTTCTCTTTGCATTACTAATGCAAAAGTGATTCTCTTTGTTGATACCCATTTAATTCTCCCAGAAACAAAAAATGTGTTTTTTAAGGTAGATTTATAGCTCTATTTTATAGACAGCAGTTTTTTTGTCATATTAATGAAGGCCACGTAGATGTCTTGCAGCATTTCAAAGACTAGAGTATTTACTTTATCTGCATGCTGCCTTAGGTTAGGCTTAAGTTCAACAGCAAAAACTCTTTAAGCCTGAGTAAACAGTTATCCTTACTCACAGTGATGATAGAAATAACTACAAAAGATGCATACATTTTCTAATTTTATAAAACTAGTTCCACATCTACTTTGAATGGAGTCCTGAGTTAATGATGGGGTTTGTTGGGGTTTTTTTCTTGCTATAAGCACCAGTTTACAAGCAATGAGCATGAAAATATAATGTTCAACATGCTCCTGCACTTAAGAGATTCAGTTTTGTATATAGTTGTGAACAGTTAATGAACATATGCGTACAACAGGCTTCAATTTAAAATCCAAACAAACAGTCCAGACCATATATTGGGGTTCTCTGTTTCAGCACTGGACTCCCAGAAAGTTTTCAGTTTAGCTGCTGGGAAACACGAAGATATGTCTGCAAAAATGGTGTGAAATTTTCTGTTTGAAATTTCTTTTTCTTTTTTTCTTTTTTCTTTTTCTCCAAATCCACAACAAAGCATAATAGTTTTCACTTGTCATTTTCAGAGCAGCTCTAGGGTTATGGGACTTTCTGTCTTCCTGTTTCTTTTTCTTTTTTCTCTCAAGGTGAAACCATTCAAAGCACATTGCCCTGAAATGCTTTTTGTCTGTTTCCTTTGGCAGCTGAATGCACTGTGATGGGCATTCCCAGTGTAACCACAAACCTTTCTGGATTTGGCTGTTTCATGCAAGAACATGTTGCTGACCCAGCAGCTTATGGTAAAATTTTTAACGCCATATCAAAATACCTCCTCTGAGTTAGGAAAACAAAAAACATAGCAATAATGTAGTTACTCCTCAATTTTGTGCTTTCACTAATGCAATGGAGTTCATTAGGGGAATATATTCAGAGCTCTCAATATCTCATTATGTTGAAAAAGCCATTCAAGCTTTCATATTTATGCAAACCCTTTCCAGGTTCTCTCTCTTTTGTCTCCCTTTAACCGTTTGTCTGCTTTATCCTTCCAAATGCAGCACTCCTCATACCTACTCTGGAGTCTCCCAGCACTTCCCTTTAAGGCCTCTGGTTACAGCATAACCCTATGAGCCCTTCAAAAGAAGCAGTGAAAATTTGCTTCTCTTTGAATAGTCCAAGAAGCATGTACCAGGACCTTGAGGCCAGTGAAACTTGCCCCCACCAAACAAAGAGTAAATTATCATGTAGAATAAAAAATAAATATGTGAAAAGGGACCTACTTAGAAATAAGAATCTGCTTATAAAGGTTTAGAAATTGTTCATTATTGGAGTGTGATAAGGAGGAGTGTAGCACACTGCTGGTGTGTCAAGACAATATTGAAAATGTGCCCAAACTAGGGCCTATTTCTAAGTGCATTGGCTTGTCTGCACAATCAGACAATGACAGCTCCACACACAGGTCCAACTGTGCCCTGACCTAGGGACAGGAGTAGAGCCAGTTGCCAAATACAGATACATCTGCCTGGGTAGACACGTTTTTGAGAGCCTTCAGAAAGGTCACAGACCGAGAGCACAGGTCACTTGCTCTCCTCTGCCAGAACATAGATGTGAGCATTGACATAACTTACTGTACATTCCTAAGGGACACTGGGCACTTCAGTTAAGGTAGTTGTGCATCTGTCTCATCCATTAAGATAGCTGAAATCTAGTACCCCCTTCTTCACAACACCCTGGTGTAAGGAAGGTGGCAAGAATAAAGTATTGATCTTGACAAACTACGTAGAGGCAAAGTTTACCTCAGCCCTCTCTCTGCCAGAATTGTATATTGACTAATGTATGTGAGTTAGCTATCTCTATGGAAATGCTTGTATTTGTACAGAAAACACAGCCTCTCTCTTACAGGCTGATTCTGACCATCCACACTTCTAAATTCTAGGAAATTCTAGTGCTTCTAGGAAAGCACTAGACTGTTTTTTTTAAAGTAGTCAGTATTTTTAAAATTATGGGAGATAAAAGTGATGTCTTTATCCAGAAACTCTTGAATCCTTTTGGACATACTTACACAACAACAACAAAGCCTCTGAGTTTTGAAGAACTTGCTGAATTTCAGCCTGAAAGGTAAAGAAAATTAAAAAAAAAAATGCATATTTCTCTGCAGCTTACCATTCCATTCCATTAGAATAGTAACAAATGTTCCAGTTATTGCTGCCTTTTAACATTAAAAAGAACATATAATACATATAATATTTGTAAGACTATGTGACAGAAGGTAGAATGGAAGTGTAAGAAGTCAGACCCCATTTTCAGTTCCACTCATCTTCACTTCTTTTGTGTCCTTCAGGCATCTACATAGTTGACAGAAGGTTCCGCTCACCTGATGAATCATGCAACCAGCTGACTCAGTTCCTGTACGGATTTTGTCAGCAGTCCCGTCGCCAGAGGATCATCCAAAGAAACCGAACTGAGAGGCTCTCAGATCTGTTGGACTGGAGATACCTAGGCAGGGTGTGTGAAACTATGTAATAGAGGTATTTAAAATTCCAGACACATAAGTTTAACTAGGAGTCTTCAGCAGCATGCTACAATGCAAGGAGACATCCCTGTTCTAAGAAGCACCTCTCAAAGGTGCTAGATGCAAAGCCTGCCTTTACACTTCAGTGTAATGCTTCCATTCTCCAGTGGTAAGGAGAGACATACCTTAACTGAATAGGTTAGAGCAGAAGCCTTTGTAGTCCTTAGTCCTTGTGCTAAAGACAGTGTAAAAAGCTTGTGTTTCTAACAACACTGGCAACTCTACACTAAGTAAGATTTGTGCTTCAAAGTAATCTGGACTCTTTCAAAAATCCTACCTATTCTTCCTAAAATGCTGCTGAGCCTTGTGGCTCCTCAACACTCCTACACTACCTCTGTGCTTTAAAGGCAAAATAGTGGTTTTAATTTGACGTAAAAAACACTGCAGTATCACCTACTAAGAAGAAAGTAGCAAAGCAGTATTCTCAAGTCCACAGGAGCAAAGAAGTGGATGCACATATATCAGTTTTGTAACTATTGTTCTGCTCTGATATCTGTGTGAGAACCTTTCTGTTTATATGGTTCCCAACACAGCATAAGAACCTGATACTACAACAAACTATTTTTTCCATGCATGTGATGGAGACTCATGAATATAGTGGATCCATAAATATTTTTGCCAAATTCTTAAATACTAGACTTCAATAAATTCATAAATGTTACTTTTCTGTAATTGTTACACACGCTTTCTATGCAAGAATGAGTCCAAAGTTTATGTGCATACACATGCACACTTAAAGATGTAAATTTTCCTGGTTAAATAAGAGCCAGTTCTATCTTGAGGGATAAAAAAAAATCTATCGCTCAATAAGAACTACAGTGACTGAGACAAGTGCTGCTTTCCATCTTGATACATCTTAGCCTTACAGAAACCTTATTCAACTTCTGTTCCAGACTCTACTTCAGTGTGAATCTAACATGAATGGCTCACTATTTCACAGCAATGTGTTCATTATAAGCAGCGATATTAGTTGGTTTCTCCTTAGCTGAAAACATGTTTAGACTTTGTTCAGCATTATCTTTTAGAAGATTCTAATTTTATGTTCCTTTTTTTCCTGCTTAAATCTGCCCAAGACTTCCTTGACTTCCAAAGACTTCTCTTTTATGTTGCAGTATTACATGCATGCCAGACACTTGGCCCTCAGCAGAACATTCCCAGATAAATTTGAGATGGACCCAAGTGCTCCACCAAAGGTGAAGTCTGCTTTTGGAGATGAGTTCATCTGCATTTTAGCTACTTTACAAAG
>NW_010528187.1:48217-48581 GCF_000687285.1 Phaethon lepturus
AGAGTGTGTGTGTGTGCACGCGTGTGTGTGTGTGTGACAGAAAGAGAGAGAAGAGAGTTAGCAAGTTTTGCTTTAACTGAAGTAGGAACTCATAGTTAAAAGCTCAATGAGTTATAGACCCTAGCTCCAGTCTATTATCACCAGATAATAGTATCTGACGAAAACACTAGGGATACCAGCTGCAATACAGGAACAGTTCTTCAGGTGATTTAGAGTGACCTGGATGGCACTAAGCCACTTTAGACCAGCTGAGGAACTGGCCCTTGAAATTTTTATTAGAAGGGTAGCAGCTTCTAATTTCACCTCTGTTAAATACCATGGAGATGTTCTGCACAAACCAAACAGAAAGGGAGCTGAGAAAGGA
>NW_010528187.1:48595-55185 GCF_000687285.1 Phaethon lepturus
CAAAGTGTTGCCTTCATCTAAACATGGTATGTGAGGAGGAGGCTGGGGCTGGAATTGCAAGGGGTCGGTTTATAGGAACACCTTCAAACAGTTCTTACGTAGTGCATATTAGCACAAATTTGAGAAGGGAGGCTGCTCAGATCCAATGTAAGAACCATGTTATTTGAAACCAAACCTCCAGGGAGCAACTTATTTTTTTAAATAAGAAGGAGAAAGGAGACTCAGACCAAAACCCTTTGCAGATATTGACATTATAACTAGAAAACTGTTTTAAAACTTCAGACTGCATTCTGAATTTCAATAAGCGTATTCTGACTGCAGAGTACAGAAGGATTTCTTACTGTGTTGATGGTTTTAATGTTCAATAAAGATAGTCATATTTTGCAAAAAGCTGTGCTGGAAGGGCAGCATATTGTTTATATCACAGGCTAAAGATCACTGCCATACAAGCATGTACTTAGTGGCAAAGAAGGGCTGAGGGGATCTGGGTTCAAGGGAGTTTAATTTTAGAGTGCAGAGCAGGTCTAGCTTACATCCCACCATTGGTTTCCTTTGAAATGTTAACAGCATTAAATTGCTGCATACAACCAATTGAGGAACACTACGATAATATATACAACTTTCTTCTCTCTCTGCTAGACGGAAGGTTTCAGGTACCCCAGGCCTTCATCAGTGCCACCATCACCTTCTGTCTCTCAGCATTCCAGCCCTCACCATAGCGAGGATGAAGAGGAAGATGAGGATGAAAGATATGATGAGGATGAGGAAGCTGAAAGGGATAGGCAAAACATCAAGTCTCCCTTTTCTCTTGGAGTATTGCCACAAGGAAAAAAGAAGCAGCATGGAGAATACAGGAACTGAATTCATTGCTCTCATCCTGGCAGGATCTCTCCATCCATTCAACAGTTTCTCCTGTAGGCTTGGCAAGCTTTGTGTTAAGGACACTGTGATATAATTAGGGGAATTTTAACCGTTACTTGAGCTACACTTTTGAAAAGCTTAATATTATTTTAGCTTAAAAGTAGTTTAAATGGCAATGCTTTTGTGCCCCTTTGAGGTAGAAAAGATTTCTCAAGCTTAATAGACCTAGACAAAGCGACAATCCCCTCAGAGGCTTATACAAACTGCAGATCATACCTTTGTCTGCATAATGATCTATATTAATCATAGTCTATGCTGATAACTCCATTATGGATGTCCCAAATGTATTACTGCTTCATTTATGTTCCCCCTTTTCCCCTCCTAAACTACCATGAACTTTAAGACAGAGCTCAAAAAATTTAGAGAAAAAAAGTGTTACACTGGGGAAACCTCAGCAGAGTTAAAATAGATACACTGAAAAGAAAATGGTCGTTCTTTTTCCTTATGCTGTTTATTGTAAACTTACATCATTTAAAACATTTTTTTACAGCACACAGAAGTGTCTTGATGACACAGGTAAAACACACCTCCTGTGGAACAATAGAAAGCCTTATGCAGTGGGCATTTGAATTTTAGAGACAAATGAAGTCATCTTTCTGAAGTCATTTAGACCCACAATAAACAGCAGACCATTTATTTCCTCTGGTATGTCTCTTGTTGTTTTCATCGTGTCTTAGATTCTAAGTTTGTTAACAAACTAGTTTGTGAGGAAATTAATGTGAGTTGGCTACAGAGAATGACAACATTTCCTTAAGTAACCCCTTCCCTTGCAGACAAACCTACATGCCATAGAGCAATGTGACAACATTCAAAGATGAGTAACTCCAGTTCTTCCAATTGCCCCATTAATCCATGGTCCATTTCACTTCTTCTAGAAGAGGCCTAATAATAACAAACAATGCTAAAAGAATTCCAAGAACACATCTGCCCCACAGACATAATTTCGAAAAGCACCTGAAACTTCAAAATGCTTGGGGAATAATTGAACCTCACAATGAGAACTAGACATTTCATTTGCCTTACAGAAAGCTTTCAAAAGTATTTCAATTCCTAGAGATGCAGAGAGGGCCTGAACATGCTCTTCAGAAGTAGATCTTGACATGAAGACATTAGGAAGGAGATTCATCTTCTATTTTAGAAGTTTGTGCATCCAGAATTTCTCATGCTGTTCAAGAAAAGACATTTCCAGGAATTGATTCAGCCTGTTCTTCAGCAGGTAGGATGATGTAACCTTTGGAGGTCAATCCCAAGGGGAGCCTAGATGTTCAACTTTGATTAGATACCTACCTTTCAAACACTTACCCAACATTTGATGACATGGTTCTTACCATAGGCCATATAGAATAAAAGTGATTAGGTGCCTCTTTTTATTTTTGGCCACTTAAAATCAGTTTTAAAATTTGACTGAAAGAGTAACTATTCTCAGAAGATGGGATCAGGTTTCTATGGCAAAAACTTAATTGGATTTAAAAGGAGTCACTAATTTTTAGCCATTTTTAAAGTTATTAAAACAATGAGTAGTTATTTTTTCATATAAAAGTGGTAAAAGCAAAGATACTGCAAATATTTTCCTTCATATAGTTTACTAAGTGGAGAACAACTGCATTTTGTGAGTTCAGAAATGTATATTCTTCCCCAAAGTGCTTTTAATCAAAGTTCCCTTGCAGAGTCAAAGAATGGCCAAGTATTGGAACAGGCTGCCCAGGGAAGTGGTGGAGTCACCATCACTGGAGGTGTTCAAAACACATGTAGATGTGGCACTTCAGGACATGGTTTAGTGGGCATGGTGGGGTTGGGTTTACAGTTGGACTTGATAATCTTAAAGGTCTTTTCCAACCTTAATGATTCTATGATTCTAATGTAATGGCTGAGAGTCCCAACAAAAGAACATTTAAAGGGCATATTGATTGAAAGTTGTTCTCCTCAAAAAAAAAGTCAAGAAATCTGACATTATTGCTTGTATTTCAATGCACTGTTGTACTGAAGGAAGCACTTCACCCCAAATTCCCTGTAATCAAAATTGCATTAACATCATCTGAGAGTGATCCAGCACTTCCTTTGTTGCCTAAAAATGTTCTGGTAGCCATAGGCTGGTGAACATCTGTTTATCATCATTCCAGACCCAGCTTCATTACAGTGCTGAAAGATGTGATCACTACACATATATTGTAAGTATTGCTAAATGATGAGGGCACAGCACAGATAATATGGGAACTGGAAATGTTTTGCTAGGGTTGCATTAAGACAGCTACACTTGTTCTTTCTGGACAAGTCCCAGAGGAAAAAAGTAAGCAACAAATATCATCCAGGTTGCAGGTTCTCTTAGATGTGCTTACGGTGTTTGAGTTCCCTGGGAAGAGCAGAGGGTTGGCATGACATCTCACACAAATCCAGCTGTTTGTTTCAGCACACACTTTGAGCACCTGCTCAGTGACAGAAAACGCACAACTTTTGAGATATGACTAATGTGAATACTATGCCCATTCTTCTCAGAAATGGTCCTGCAGTGGCCAAAGTGACCTCTGCCTTGTGCCTCTAGACTTTTTTTACTTCTGCATTGAATGCTAGGTCTAGTTGTCAAGTAGCAAGGCAATTTAAGCACAGCAAAACATTTCTGCCTTTTGAATTTGCAGTATTAGAGGGAATGGCTTTTCATTCAGTCAAGGCAACAGATTGCTTAACTTAAATGCCACACATTTCTAACAGCTACTGACATCTGACAAGCTTGGTAGCAACTGTTACATAAGTGATCTGCCAGATTAAAAATATTAGGGTTTCACAAACAGCTCAACCAACAAGGCAGAATGTTTATTCTATTTCATGATATTTGTAAAGAATTGTTTAAGCTAGTGAACTTAGATTAGTAATACATATCAATCAACTGGGAATGTGATTAGTATGGGTTCTGTATCTCTGGGTCATTTAGAGGCATAGAAATTTCATTATGCTAATAAACCAAAGGATGTATAAGCCTTCTACTTCTTGTCTGAGCACTGACTGATCATACTGTAAATTATGCTGAAAAATAACTTAGATGCACCTGAGATATTCGGAGTATGCTTGAAACAAAGAATTAAATTAATGAAAAGATTCTGGTAGATACCATTGGTCTTTAGATGAAGTTCATCACTAACACATTCTGTCATACAACATATACTGCTATTGAAAGATATATTAGTGCTTAAAAATGAACAAAAAAGGACATTTTGATTTCTCCAGTCATGTTCCTCCATGAAATTATATAGATTATAAACAATTACCGAAAATGCCTATAGTCCCATCATAGAAATTAAGTCCTCTGTTCCTTCAGCTGCATTCCTTTCTCGAGGAGAAGCAACATTATAGTTAGTGTGAGTTAACAAAATTAATTAACAGTGTCATAAGAAAGATCAGAGGAAAGTAGCATCAAAAGATGAAGAGCATGACTAGGGTTAAAGGTAAAAAAAAAACAACATCGTTGCTTGGACACAAGAGTCATGTGGCTACTTTTTAATTTCATGAGAACTACAGAGGGCTTTCCAGTAAGACCACAAAACTACATAAATAATATTAAATATATCCTTATCAGCATGGAATGATAATTAATCAATTTGTGTATAAATCCAGTTTTACAACTCAAAATCCAAGCCAACAAAAACATACAATAATGATGCAATTAATATTCTGTGTGCCTGTTGTCATGTGTGACACTAGATTTGTACCTAGTACACCACCACTAGCTCCAGCAGTATTGCACCTCCTGACAACAGTAGTGGCTGTATGCCACAGTCATTAACGAGGCCCCAATCCTGTAAGACCTATCCCCATACTATCTTTATGTGGTGGGACTTGCTCAGTAGGATTGTTCAGAGTATACATTCCTACATGCATGTAATTGAGGCAGCACTGAGGTCTAAGTAAGTGCTGCTGCCTATTCTCTGTGGTGACAGGTATCTGCAAAAAAGTCACCTGCTTTGCAGTCAAAGATAGCTGGATTGTTTTAATATCTCACTGACTTTATTGACACTCAGCAACTTACAGTGAAGGGCCAACAGTGAAGTGGTGAAGGAATCTACCTTTATCGGAAATAAAAAGGCTTCAGTATACAGCTGGGTGGAAGGCGGTAAAAGGTTTCCCAAAGAATATTGAAAAATTGTTTTTAATGAAGCAGTTGTCCAAAAAGATGGTTTAAATCATCTTTTCAGGTAAGTTGGTAGTGTATTTTAAATTTTGGGTGAGACATACAAAACGGTCTACACAAGGCAGGAACTTTACAAATTATTTCCTTATCTGAACTAGTAACTTTTAATCAGTTTGCATTCAAAATGTTGCAATGAGTATGTACTTCACCCTTTGGGAACTTAAGTGAGGATAGATGAAATACTCTGTTTACACAAATCAATATTTCAGGGTATATGCAATACAAATGTTAAAGAAATTTGAAATATTTCACCAATTTGATAGATTATCTGTCAAGTAGCCAGGGTGATCACTGTTTTCTTCTTCAACTGTAAGACAAGACATAATGGGGAAAAATAAGCTGTAGATAAAGTTCAGTCAGCCAAAGTTTTCACAAGATAGATGTGCCTCAGGCACAGGCATAGTGTAATATGACTGTTTAGCTAAGAGATGCAGGCATCTGTAGGAATAATCATATCTTCTCTCATTTTAAATGTAGGAATTTTTGTTTGCTGAAGAGCAAAGATACAAACCATGTGCAGAGGGATATTTTCGTTCAAGGCAAAAATTATTCATGCAGAAGAAAAAAAATGTATTTGTTCTTTATTTGCACGTTTCTCTCAGTCAAGAGGATTCTAAATTCACCTGAAAGTGATCTTCTGAAAGTGCAGGGCTTACCCAGGATTGACTATGTTGTTATTCCCTGCTGCAATGATGGCAATGTTATTCCACATAGTATTTTTGAAAAAAGCTGCCAGTTCTGCTTAGTGCTCTCAGATATGTCACCTTTTTTCTTAGGGACTTGTTTCTGTCCACTGCCTTCTCTGGAATAGCAAGAAAATACCACTAAAATTTATGAATCATGAACTTCAGAGGATTTTCTCTTTTTGTTGGCATACAACTGACACTTTCACTGATTTATCTTTAGAACTTCTCCTATATTTTGTCCAAAGAACTATGCTAATTTTTAATTCTGCCTTTCTCAGTCAAAATGCCACTGAATTTTTTTGGTTAGCAGAGTTCTGCCAGGGCAGGGAAGACAGACCTGAGCACAGAGCCCCAGCACTACGTGACATACAGTGGAAGATTTTAGGAAGTGGAGAAGACAGGAGTGATTCCAGCATATCTACACATATACCAGGTAAATTCTGTCAGGTGTTTCTCACACCCTCTTTTCATTTCAGGAAAGCTGCATACTTTAGATAACTAAGGAGAGGTGATATTACAGTGATGGCAAGGTGGTTCTTTATTACACACTGTTTATGATGTCAAAGGTGATTAGGCAGTAACAGGCCTGTCTTACTGCTCATCTATGCGAAAGGTACAAAACTACCTCATATATCACTAGGGTTTTACTTCACATTTCCTAGTTCAAGTAAAGCGCTTTTTCTTCCTGCCATGACAATGGAAATTAAGAGCCTGAATAGGGAACTCGCAACCAGGACAATAAGAAACAAAGGTAGCTTCTAGCCACCTTCTTTTCCTCCCTGTCCTGAATCAAACAGGGAAAG
>NW_010528187.1:55216-63193 GCF_000687285.1 Phaethon lepturus
GGCTTGTGTATGCTACAACAGCCTCCCCAGCATCCAGGGGCCAGACCACAGCACAGACTCTCCACAGCACTGTAGGGTGTGTCCTCTTTTTACAAGCTCCCCGTCCCCAGCTCTATTTCCAAAAAATAGTCTATGTACCTGAAGAGGTGAGAGGCAGAAAGTCATGGATACCATAGATTAAGGGTCGCAGCCTGGTGAGCTGTATGTATGCATCAGACGATGAGGGATTCAGGATAATGGCTTTGCAGGAAAGCTGGTCTAGGGAGGGAAGGTGATCTATAGCAGGGTGAGGGAGCTGGGGAACATAGGATAGGGGTCCTCGTCTAAGGGGGTGCAATATGCACGGAGGAAATGAGAAAACACAAGTTATTTAAGCCTGACTCAGTAGCTGGGTTTTGCTGGGTGGTGTTGTGGAAGAGAGGTGCGTGTTCTGAAGTGAGATTCTGAAGTGAGAAGTGGAAGCACGTAGCAGGGGGTGAGGAGACAGAGATAGGAGGGTTAGACTGTCTCTGGGAGACTTGGAACACATGAATGAATTATGGGATTTTTCAGGATATTTCAGGGCTCTGCCTCTAAATGTCATTGCAACCCCTTGTCAGCTGTGCCAGCGACAGAGCTCTCAGGAGCCAGATGTGAATCCCACAGCTCTTCTGCTGGGACTTTTTAGGATTCTTTTAAGCCTTTCAACCAGGACATAGGAGCCATGAATGAAAATTTCACAAGTAAACAATATTCTGCAGGAAAAGGAGTCCCAGTACAGTTTTGTTTTGGAAAATTCAATTCAAAATAGCCATTCCCTTGAAACGAAACCAATAAAAATCTGAAAAGCAAATTAAAAGCAGAATATACAAAAGTTTACCTACTATCATTTATCTGATTCTTGTTCTAATCTGTATAAATGTACTCCCTAATACAATACACTCTGTGTAAACATACACTCTAATACAATAAACTCTGTGGAATAATATCTCATTTCAAACCAGGCCTTTTAGATCAATTTACTAGTAAATGAAATACTGATAAACACCTTTTAAAAAAGTCAGGGTAAGACAAAACATGCATTTACCTTCTTCTTGTGCTTTCTGTAAGGAACTAAGAAACAGTGCTGCAGCTTCAGAAAGAGATAAAGGATTTGTGTTTTGGCTGCGTGTTTCTAGAATTATAAAATCAGAGACGTATGGTTTGTTAGTGTTTAGTGGCATTTAGTTATTTTGTTCTTTGCTTTTTTATCTCTATAACTAGAGACCCAAAGAGAAAAAAATACTGTTGTCTCCTTCACTCTATAACATTCTCTGCCCAAACCAGCCTGATAAATATCTGACACAGAAGACTAGCAATCTTTTTAAAAAGGAGGCTGTTTTAAAGTCCCTTAGAAGGCAAAAAGAACATTTTCTTTTTTCATATGCTCCTTACTTTGCTACAACATTCTGTTTCCTCCAGAAACATTATCTTGCATGGATTAATGTTGTCTACTTTTGTCATTTGTCAGTTCCGCACAATTAATAACTTGATTTGATTTTTTCTAGTGCAAAAAGGAAGTCAAAAGTACTGATGATAAACCCACTTAACAGCCAGGTCAGGTACACAAGAGAGTCAGAGAGTCTTTATGATGTGCTTTTTGGAATGAAGGAACTAACAAAAGGGAGTTTAATTGCATCCTTGAATATAATTCCAGGAAAGCAAATATGCTCCAGTTTCCACAGATTTCTCCCAAAATATGAGGACAGACTGATGTGTTACATACTCCTGTGCACATGTACTTACCAAGCTGCATTCTGTCATACAGATCTTTTTGCTGACTCTCATCTGAGATGAATCGACGTCCCTCTACAAAATCAATGAGAAATTGTGAAAACAACCTCCCAAATCTGTTGTAATTTCTACTCTACAATCCCTGAAGTAGTCTTTTCAAAATACAAAATTACAGCAATACTTCTACAAACATAAAATTGGAGGCATAAGTCCATCCTAGGGTCTTTCCAAATCAGCAATAGCCCATCCTGAACCAGCACATTGAAGACACACTTCATTCCATAGAATTGGTGTTTCAGTACTTTTAATTCTTGTATTAACCTGCTGTAGGAACTGTACTTAGGAAGGAATTTACTGTCTTTCCCTCACTCTTTCCTTGACTGCTGTGCCGTTAAAAGCCTTCAGTCTCTTTGCTGGACTAGAAAGTATTGATTTTAAAGGGATATTTCTATTTAAAAAATGAAAAAAAAAATTAAAAAAAATAAAATCACATTACTTTCTATGCATCAATGACAATGATACACAGGTCAGTATAGAAGTAACACAGTGCATTATTCAGTTAGAAGATTTAAACAAAAGAAAAAATGGCCAAATTCTTTGCTTTTATGAATAGAAATAATTCTATTAATGTCACTAGAACATCTTTCAGCTACACTTACAGTTGTGTGGATCATATATTTATTTTATGTTGTTATTATTCATGTTGTCTTCCTTTTGCATTTCTCTCAGGATTGTGAGCTTCAATTTTATTTTTTTTTTATTTCAAGGAAGCTATTTTTCTCACTCTCTTAATACCTACCCTACCTGATAGCTTTTAATTTCAAAACAACACTTCAGAATAGAATTTTTTTAAAAAAGAATAGTTCTGTTAAATTTCATGGGTTTGCATCAAAGGACAAAATCTTCCTTTGGCTCTAAATTTTATCTTTATACTTAATGCTTCTTTAACTCTGGACTAACAATAGAAGCTCAAAAGGTCATTTGCACAACCTTACTACAATATCGATAACACTGACCACCAAGTTCCCTTAAAGAGGTTGCTTGTGGTCTTAATACCAACTCTAATTCAAAATGCTTGCAATAGGAATGTGTGTTCTCCTGTTGCTTGAGAAGATGTTTTAATAAAGATTGAGTAAGAATAAGGAATGATAACTATATCCAATGTGTCTTAAACCCTCTTTAAGATTATTTCAGATAAGGAAACTGCTTTTCCAGTAGGTTTTACAATCAAGCTTCAAACTCCATAAATTTTCAATACTTTATTTTGCTTTTCTTCTTCCAACACTTGCTTTCTTCAATTTGATTTCTTTAAAAAAAAAAAACCACTGGCAATGCCACTGTTTCAGAGACAAGAAGAAATAACAATTAGCACCTCCCTGCAGGCCTCAGAACTTCTACCTTCATAGCATCCTTGGGGATTTACTGCTTGTGTGGAGCCAAACAAATTAGGAATAATCCAGTGATAGAGAAAGTGTTCTCCTCAAAACAGAATGAGCTTGGGACTTACGTGCACCCTTCAAATAGAGCATAGCCTGAGGAGTCCAGTTTCTCCTTTGGAAATGAGCCTTTATGCCAAAAAAGAGAAAAGAGACATGTCAACATTGCATGCCATTACTAACTAGTTCAAATACTTAAACAGCACCAGCCTTGGAGATTCATGGATGCTGCACATTCAGCCTGAGCGGGCTGTTTACCTGAGGTGTGCTCCAGGAGAAAGATATGAAGGACGCTGCCAAGAACAGTGCCATTGCAGATGCTGTCAGTTTACGCAGTCCCTGTGCACAACAAAGAACGAGGTACTGGAAAAGCCCTTCAGACCCGTAGATCTTCTCAACTTCAAATCTAAATGTGAGGGTATTTCTAGACCCTCCTTTTTTCCCTGTCTTGCTGCCAAACCTCCTCTTGCTCAGTGGCTATTTCAGCTTCAATACACAGTTATCTGATGGGAGGATGAATATTAAATCAAGCATACTCTATTCTCTTTACTCATATTCATTATAAAGTTTCCACGCTAGTGAAAACTGCCATCAAGGCAAGCACCATTTGTGCTCCTATTTACAAGGACATTAGATCCTCCAGAAATGAGAACAATGTACAAACTAAGGGGGAAAGACAATATAAAATATATCTTGATTTTCCAAACCTTGAATGATAGAGTTTAAACAACAAGCAAATGTCGGGGACTTGCCATTCCAAACCAACCAACCAACCAGGAGAGTGGATCACTATGTCCTCAGGAAAAGAAAGTTTTTAAACTTAGCATCCTATTTGCATCAACCATGAATACACACATGTCATGAGAGAGGCTTGTTTCATTCTTGGAGTTTGTTTGCTGATATGGCACATGTAAATGAAAGCATTGAGCATGAATCCTCTGTGAACAAGTTGCATCTCTGTTGTTATTCATGCATTGATAACAGCGATGGGCAGCAGAGAGCATTTAACATTATGATTCACAGCAGTTTATTTCATCCTGGTTTTGAGAGTACATTGTGCTATTTTTTTTTTAATGCGGTTGTTTCAAGCACACTGAATATAATTATGTGTATATTCCTCTCAGGTTATTTTTAAGTTAAAATTATTAAGTCCCCCTGCAGTTCCCTGCATATATTTTATGAAAAAATATAAATTGTAAGCTAAATATTTCCCACACACCAAAAGAGTCTCACTCACCTTCATACTTATTTCAGCGGCAAATCTTCAGTCTTCTTTTCTAGGGATAGTATGTCACAGGATCTCCTACAGGTTTGGGGGTCTCTTTTTAAATCTTCGGAGTGAAGGTACCCTCCTCTTCCGTGGCAGGGCGGAGGAGTCTAAAGGGATCTCTTGTCAGCCCTGTAGATGGAGAAGTAGAAGGTCTGATGACTCCTGAGGGAAACCTGTAGTCTTGTAGGAAGTCAGAGAAATGATTGAAAGATGGATACACTTGGAGATGCACCCCATTAGCCAGGTGAATACCTTCTGAATACATCAGCATCAGCCTTGTCCATTTGCAATACATCACCTTTTTGCTAGATGGTCGATAACCACAGCCCAAAGCAGGTATTAGTATGGATGCTAAGTGTTTACCTAGGATAATCTAACATATATCAGATTGCTATCCATTGTGGAAGCTGGAAAAGTTAGTAAATTACTCTCCAGTCATAAGGTGCCAAAATCAAAAAAAAGGTGACTTATCCTTTAAAAGGATCACTAGCTTGAGGTTATTCCTAGCACACATTTAGAGGATGCAGTTTCTCATTTGACCCTCTAACAATCTCTTGCATCTAGTTTTCTTACACACAAGCAAAAATACAAAGTTGAATAAAAACCACTCAAAAAACCCCAACCCCTAATAGTCAAAAACACTTTTCTGTCTCATGGATTCACTGGAGTAAAGCCCAGATCGTGGGCTTGAATAGGTCAAGCAGTGGAGAAGTAAGCAGAAAAAAGGCAGGATGCGGGAATCAGAGAAGCCATTTCCATAAGCTACTTGTAAGTGACTGTTGGACTCATCGCAGTCATGGATAGTGGGTTTGGTCCTCAGGCAAAGAGCTAATCATGCTTGATGCCTAGCTTTGCTGGTTCTGTAGCTAGGGTTTTTATCTCTCGTGCTTCATTTTTCCGTTCAGAAATGAAAAAGGAAAGCAGAAGGGGAAGCAAAGCAAACAGGGAGCTAGAAATTTGCTGATTAGAAGATTGGCCAATAGAAAGTTTACTGCAGCAGCCTGAAAAACAGAATGGACCAGCCTGTGGTGTAACAAAAACACAGGTCAGCCCATATCTGTGACAAACACATGCTCATGTATGTGGAGTCAGAGTGAGGAGTGAGCAGGTAGGCACTGCTAAAGTTTGTTATGAGCTTTTCTCTGACATGATGTGTCTGTGGAGACTGATCTGAAGCACACTGTTAGTGAAGGTGCAATTACTCTCCTGCTTTTGGGGGGATATTGCTCTGTTTTCTGCTCACACCAGACAGAATTGTTCATCAAATATACAGAACTGGCATCAGCTGCAGCTCATTCTGCTATAGATGCAAGAAATCAGAGGGGAGGTCAGGTTTTGGCCTCACACAACTTTTGTGATGGCTGGGAGCTGCTATTATACCTCTATCCTTTTAAAAAGGCCATGCCATGATGCACCCTCACCAGCAGAAGGGATTCTACTTGCATCTACTTCAATGTGAAGTTTACATTTTCCCTGCTCTTTTCCTCTTGCTCTGACAGGTCAGAGACATTTCTTGATGATGTTTAACCCTTAGCCTTAGAAGGCAGCCATGCATTGCATCCAGGAGACATTTAACAAGCAGAGGCTTGGAAAAGATAAAACTACTCACCCATTCCCTTCTGGAGTGACTTCAGAGCCTCTCTTTATGCACAGACCACAGGGCCAGAATCAAAACATAAAACTGAGTCTGTGAAAATTAACCCCCTTACCTTTGGTATCGGTCAATGTAAAGTATATTATCTTCACATTGGTTCTCCTTGTAGTTGAAAAAGCAGAATGTGTTTGGCACTGAAAATAAGCCACCGGAATGAGACAAGTTAACACAAAATAAACTGTGCAGGCAACCAACTCAGCCCCTTCTGTTGGAACTGGGGAGAAGGCGAAGAGAATGGGAGGCATGGAGAAAGATTTATGTTATTACCACACTGTAGAAAGACGACTTCAGCAGTGGTCAGCTTCAGACCACATTGCAAAGTCTGAGCTGCTCTGAGTTGGTGTTGCTGGAGTCTCACTCTCTCTTCCAAACCTAGCTGTATTGCCATAGTCCCACTCGCCTCCTTGTAGAGACTGGGGCTTGTTTGAGGCTGCCTGGAGGGCAGCAGGGAGCTGAACTGGACAGGTCAAAACCTGAACTGGCTCATTGCGGGGTCAGGTGACCATCAGCTCAAGAGCAAATGCAAGGCCTTGACAGCATCCTCTTAAATTAAACGGTTTTAATGTTGTACCATCAGATGTCTCAATGGCATTAATGTGTCTAAAATGGAAGTATTTAGTTTCAACCAGTAGCAAGAGACAGGCTACCTTGCCCAAACACCATCCAGGGAACCTGAGACATGCACATGGGACTGCCAACTGTGACATAGGGCCTGCAAGAGATTCAAGACTTGTGGAGAAACAGCTGAAGGGCAGGCAGGATCCCTAGGGCACCTAAAATATCACTAATTGCTTATGGCTAGGAAGTGAATCACTCCTACAGAGTGGAGGGAAACAGGATTTCAAAGAGCACCCGCTGGTCACAGAGTGTAGAGCATTAAGAGAGAAGGACCGAATTCCTCTCTGGAGATGTCTGTGTGTCTTTATTGGCTTCAGGCAGCATTTTACACAGACAACATAGGGTGAAATTAACCCAATCCCAAACTGAATTTCCTTTTTTTTTTTCCCAGAAGCTTTTATTTTTCCCTTAAATTCTCTGTGCTTTTGTGACTTAGGGCCCTAAATCCATTTATTTTTACTATGACCAGGGATTCTAAGTTGCTTTGGTGTCTCAAAAAAAAAAAAATTTCAAAACCACCTCCATGGAAATCTGTAAGAAGTCTGCATGCAGAACAAATAACTCCAGGTTTGTCAATTCTACTTTAGTGATTAAAATTTGAAAGTCTCTTCTTCTCCCTTCATAGCTCTTCCTTGTTATGATCCTATGAGAAGGTGGTCATCTCATTCTTCCCAGAAATCTAACTACTTCTAAGATGGAAGGACATGATTTACTTGCAAACAGCAACAGGAGGCAATACTTTGGGAAGGAAGTTCATGTACTGTGAGTGTTTGCATTCACAAAAAAAAGCATGTGGATGTGTATGGGCATATGTAAGCTTGTACTCTTGAAAAATGAAGTAGCCTGTAATTAGGTTATGGATCATAACACACTAAAAAACTGCAGCACTTCAGAATGATAAGCTGTACACGAAACATTCATTGTCAATCCTGCCATTTCTCAGCTGATTCATATAAATAAGGAAGTGGCTTTGGCATGTAATCAATACCCTAAGTGAGGGAAGTAGAGTGAAGCTTGCTGTAGCAGCAGGATCCCTTATTAGAAAGAACATAACCTGTTCTTATTCTTAAAGATGATCTAAAGGGCAGAGACTGCTTATCCTGACACTGTAAATGATAAAAATCCAATTTCTGGGATTGAAGTTCGGTGCTGAGGCGGGTGAAAAAGTTCTTGTGTGGTGGAGTTTTACATAGTGGGGACAAACATACATCACTGACTTGTGTCACAACTGTGTACTTTCCCAAATC
>NW_010528187.1:63224-133761 GCF_000687285.1 Phaethon lepturus
TATAGGATACAGTCATTGTGCCTGTCTATTTTTAAACTGCTGGTAAGGACACCAGTGATCCACTGCTTGCTCTTGAGTAAAAGGTGTAGCTCGTGTGTGTGTAGGTGGTCAGTAGGTGCATCAGCAAATATGGTATTCTGATGGTGTTATGGTATAAAACTCCTGAGATTTATGACCTTTGTCTCTTGTGCTTATTCTCATTTCCTTTGTGCTTTCCTGCTTGTTTGTTAACTCTTTGGGAAATACACCTCACTTCTGTCTGGCATCTGAACAGCACCTAGCACAGCGTAGTTCGGGCTCATACGTGCTAACCATAGCATCTTAAAAGTCTGTGAACTGTGATGGCAGAGTCTGCAAAGTAGGAAATTGCAAACAAAAAATTTGTGTTTAATTGGCAGTAAGGGGATTTAAGTTAGGCAAGCTTTCTAACAGTAGCACAGTGAAATATAAATAGATTGTCTTGAAATAGACTAGCCAATGCCTTCTTAGAACTCATTGGTAAACTGATCCTGCCAAGAAACATGGTGATGAACCATATGACCTCTTAACATCTTCTTTTGGGCCTGTTTTTTGTGTTTCTGTGATCTTTCAAAGATAACTCTTGTCTTTAACCCCATACATCCCACTCAGACTAGGGGGAACTTTGTGTCCAAGTTCTGTATTCACCTTGTAAAACCTGTTGACTGAGAAAACCTTGTCTGCAGTTCATCAATACATTTTATGTCAGCCATTTTATGTCACACGAACATGTTTTTCAGTATTATTTTTCAGAATAAGCCCTAACTTAAAGAATCATAGAGTCAGAGAATAGTTTGGGTTTGAAGGGACCTTTAAAGGTCACCTATTCCAACCCCCTCTGAAATGAGCAGGGACATTGTCAACTTCTCTGGGAAGTTGTATTTTCATGGTGCAGCTCTGAAGGGAAGAGATACTCTTCGACATAAAGCAGGTGCATGATTACAGAGGTCATTAGCTGCTGGCTCAAAATTTATCTAACTACTTTTTTGCACATTCAGAACCATGGTGTCTGCGGGCCTGATTCCAGTGCTACTGCATAGTTACTAGAGTTGCTTTTCTTCTTTTCTCTAGGCTGTATGAGAAGTACTGCACTAAAACCTGCTTGGAGTACAGAACAAGCTGTAGAAAAGCCAGTCTGCTAGGGATCACACAACAGAGGTAACAGAGCCTTTGTTGAGGACTACAGTGTGATCAGTGTTACTTTCAGGCACTACTGTTCCAGAAGTGTATTGATGAAACAGAAGAAACTTCAAGGGATAATTATAAGTAAAAGTAAAAGTTAAATATGTTAGGTGGGGCAAGGGATGTTTAAAAATATCAGGAAAGAATAGAAATCCACAAATATTTGAAAGGTGTAAACATCACAGAAAGAAGTATTACTTCTGAAGTTCAGTGAACCATAGGATGGTACAACTTTTTTTCAGTAGTGGACAATGCCTGGGGCAAACACCAGCAAAAAGAACTAGCTGAAAAACTGTTCTCTCTGTTTTGCAAGCTGGAAAAGCAACCTGACCACCTAAGTATAGGCATTTACAAAGTATGTTAGCAGAAGCTGTACGGCTCTTCAGACAGGCAGATACTACTGAACGTGTCTCACAGAACATACCTTTCTGTAACAACAGAAGCACCAAAGGCCAAGGAGTCATCTGACCTTTTCTTCCACCCCCATGAACTTGGCAAAGAGGATTTTTGTCTTTGTCAAGAAGGTACCTAGCGGGCTACAAACTATGCTGAGCATTACGCATGTGGTCGTCTCCTCTTGGCTGAGCACTATGTTTGTCATACAGTCTTACCCATGGAGCGGGGCAAGAAATATATGCTGCTGCTGAGCAGCTGGATGCCAACATTTTGTTGTAAACAGTTAAACAGTGGACAGAATTGGGAGAGAGACTGCATGATAACCAGACAGTCAGGTGTCAGAGACTGAAACAGATTGCTCCATGTTAACAGACAAAGTGCCCAACCTCTGCGAGAACATAAAATGTACAGCCTCTTGGGCTGGTTTTCCTTACCCATGTATACCGTGAGGGATGGAGAAGGATTGATACATTTCTATAGAAATACACATATTCATGTGCAAAATACATAACTTATGTAAAGGAAAATATTGTTACAGTCTGAACAGGAAACCCCAGGGACTATTTTTAAGACAAACCAAGTAACTTAGGAACTCTGCTGCATTATCATTTGTTAAACTTTGAAAACATTTGTCCTTAATATTTTCCTATGCGTTCTGAACATAAGGTATACTTTACCCTGGAATAGCATGTATTTCAATTCCACCATGCAGAGAACAGGAGTCCTACTAAAATAAGAGTATTTTTTGTGTTACACTGTTGTAACAACAAACATCATTCTTGTTTGAAACAAAGCTTGGTTCTAGAGGTAGAAGTCCAATTTAGGGGGGAATAAATAACTCTACCTGATGCGGCAGGTCATCAGAACTGACAGACATTTCAGATGTACCCAAAGTGGGTGGAAAACCACTTCAGCCAAGTCTGTCAGTGCTTACGTGTCTCAACCCACCATGAAGCTCTAAGCAATAGACAGTGTAGCACAGCAAAGATGGGCCATGAAGCACCTATACTTGAACGGCACACCAGGAAAATGGGAGATGGTAGGAATTTCCTGCTCTTGATCCCCCACATCATTGAATCATGGTCTCACACCAAGTTATAAGTATTTCTTTTTGAAGAGCTGAATAAGATAGCACATAACGCACAAGCTGATTCAGTCATTACATGAGTCTATGATTCTACCTGTCCTGAAGGAATAAAAAGGAAAGGACCTGCTATTTTTTTAAATGAGAAACTTTATTCTGAATTTTGTATTACCCGAGTTTGTACTCAGGCAGAGTAATTAACAGCTTAGCTGTTACACAGTTACACTTTATAAAGTTCAATGGCGTTTGTCATTTAAAGCAATGTGAGGAGGTGCCAGACTATGTCATCGAGACTTTTAGGAGTGTATTAGGCATCTAGTTTATATCTCAGACCCTGTGAATGAAGCACTGCTTCCTGCACCCCTACTTTTCTCTCCATCTCTCTCAGTTTAGATTGCAAGGTCTCTAAATAAGGGCCATTTGCTCCTGCACCTGCTCAGTGCCTACTCTGCTAGCTGTAGAGCAGCACAAATAACATTGTCACCTGGAGGAGCCTCCCTGAGTAGATGTCACTTGCTCCTGTCAAGATATGAAAAAATAGAGGTTCTGTTTTAATGTGGGAGGTTTTCTCTTCAACCAATAATTTAAAAATCTTCCCATATACATAAATATCTCAAACATAAGAGAAAAGGGGAGATATCCTCACTTGTATCAGTTTGATCGCAGAAATACTACGTCTGTATTATTATCAGCCTTACTCCTGGAAGAAAGAGCATCTAGTCAAAAACACCCATCTGCTAATCAAACCAGAACTGAATGCATCAGCTCCACAGTCTTTGGTAATGCTGCTGGATGACAATGCCAAGTTTTCACTTTTATTTGACAGTTTTCCCACAAAACAGGGAACAGCGATGTCAGCTTACTTCCACATTTTGTGCTTTAATCACAAAGCACTTGTGAGAGCACTTCTTACTTTTTTTTCCAGGAGTGCCGAAATAGCCTGTGGTAGATTGAGGGGTGTCATTTCTCCAAGTGTTTGGAGAAGTCTGATGGGATGTGCAGTTAGTAGATACCGGGCAGGCAGTAGTATTCCCTCAACAACATTATTCTATTTCCAGTTGTTTGTACGGCTTATACCTAAAGTTCCACAGTGTTAAAACGCAAATCTTGTTTGAGAATTTAATACTAAAAAGAGGACTTGGTTAACAGCCCTAATAACAAAACTCTTTTTTTGCTCATAAACCCAAGTGCAGAGCAGACAGTAACACAGTGACTCTTTAATACACCATCAGCCCAAGACATTTCAACTTTTGCCTTCTTTTAAAATATGGTAAAAGCTATGAAATAGGTACAGTTTCTGGTTTCTCTGCTCAAACTGTCACAGAAGAAACTAGGAGAGATCTGCTCCTGCCTGAAAGTTTGCAGTAGGTGGGAAAAGTAAGAAAGAACTGCTAATAGAAGTGAGACACATCCCAGCTACCTGAGTTCAGACACAGCAGCGAGCTCTATAATTATTTTCCTCATTGTTGTAAAAGTAAGGGTAGGATAGCAGGGAGGCTTCAGGATGCCTTGAAATTCCAGGCAACTCATTTAACAGCTACAGGACAGATGTGAGAAAACAAGCAGAAGGGCTAGGAAGCTGGAGACTGATGGTTGATTTGCACCTCATTACAGCTCATTGCCCCTCTCAGCCTGAGAGCTGAGGGGCAGGCAGCAACAGGTGTACCTTGTAAAGCTGATTTTCCAGCACATGAGCCCTCTGCTAATTTGAGTATCAAAGTTCATTCAGCTAGTCCTCCTCAGAGGAACAGCTAAAATAGCTTTTGTGATCCTGTGCTTTCTCTACCAGAGCGGAAGAGAAGGTATTTTTCCATATGCTATTGTAAGTATAAGGTATCAGACTGTTGTTTTTTTTAATGGGGAGTTACAAGCAATATTTGAAAACGCATTGTACTTAAAAAGACTAATATTCTTTAATGGAGGCTTACTTATATCTGCTTGAGGGCTCATGTGTACTTAGTTAAATTTAAGTATGTTCTCTACAATCTTTTTTTCTTCTAAAAGACATTCTGTATCTTTAATATAGGAGACTGTGTCAGCTTCCTGGCATTTATTTTTAAGGAATAAATCTTTTAAATCAGCCATAATAATAAAAAGCAGTCTGTTCTTTAAAATTACTCTGAGATTCTTATTATTGGTGTTGTGGGTTGTTTGTTTTTAAAGTATTCCTGTGGCTAAGGACATGTTCATTAAGGTAAGTGTTACTATTTGCAGGTAGAAAGATACACTTGGAGATCTTGACTCTGCATATATAAAACCAAGCTGCTGTCAGGCAGGAGGCTTGTAATAAACCAATTTAAGTAAAACATTTAGTATTTATGTCTATTGTAATTTAGAATGATAAATACTTACATGTGATTTTCCTCTTTGCTTCACAAGATTATACAAGTGGCAACTCTTTTGTTAAATGCTAGTGAGGCAAGTTGCTGCTCTTGAGAAAATAACTCTTTTTTTCTACCTAAAAGCAGGGAGTTAACTTCTTGGGGAGGGGGAGGTTGCTTCATTTTGTTTCTTGATGCACAGTTTGAGTAAAAAGACATAGTTCAGTGAAGTCTATATCCTTCTGGGGGCAAGTTGGTATTTGTACTATGCAGGGGAAATCCCTTCAGGGTCAAGGAGTCTGGTGTTCTGTCCCTGTGGGCAGCCATGTCAGTCCCTCTCACATGCACACATCACCTTGTGAACTCTAGTTATACAGCTGTTGTTTAATTTTCCTCTCCCTCTACCACTAACGGAAGTCTGGTCTGTAATGGTCCTATTCTGATAGGCTGGCTACAAGTAAAACCCAGTCTTGAAGTATCTGAGGATTGCTGTTGCTGGTCGTGGAGGTTATGCTGTTAACATACACTGGACTTCTAACTGCTCCCCTGCTCCTTACTTCAAAACAAGCGTTGTTTTTTGTGTATTTTTGGGTGTTGTTGGGGTTTTTTTAACATTGTATACGATCTTCTGGAGAAAAGCAATACAGTGTATTTTCAGAGCTGAGGAGTTGAAAGTGGTAGAGTCGTGGAATGCAGGTGTATTGCTGCAATATTAGGTGCAAAATGTCATTTAAAATCTGGTTCTTGGGAGCTTCAGCTAGCTTTATCTGGTGGCTTTTTTTTTTTTTAAATACTCTATCTCTTATAATGATCTAAATGTCATAGCCAACTTCCAATAGTATTGCTTGTTTTCCTCATTTCTTTCCAATGACAAACATTCAGTCAAGCTGCTGATGGCTGTAACAGAGCTCTGTTCAAGTCTGACCATGTTCATTGGGTTACACTTGCTGGTGGATGGTGTTTATCAGTGCTGATGTTTCAGCAGTTGCTCTCTTTGTGGGGTGAGGAATTGTGACTGAAGTCCACAGTGGAGCAGTGTCAGATGAAAGCTCCCAACTGCTCAGTTCAGAGGAGAAGGTTGCAAATTGCAAGGTAGAGATAGATTTCTCACTTCAAATGTGGCTTTATGCCTGCAAAATGCACCTTCCGTGCCTTAGTCGCCCATGCATGCTTATCTTATTGGAAATATCTTTTTAAATGTTGTCTGTGAGAATAGGTAATAAAAATACAAATAGAACTGAAGTGCCTCTGTAGAGTATGCTTCTTGGGAAATTCCCTGTGTGGTAGCGCGACTGCTCTAGTTGTGGCTAATTAGTATAAGAAAGAACCGGGGTTTAGTTTTTTTCTTGTAGGCCCACTGAAATGCTGAAACTCCTTTTGTACTCACTTTTCCCAGCTCCCCACATCCCCCCAGCCAGTACCCACAAAGAGCAAATCCAGAAAGACAGCCTAGTATTTTCCTGAAAGTAAACTTCATTTAAATCTTGGCTTCTGAAAACTGTTGTGAGATGGTATCATGAAAGCTGCAGGCTCAGAATACTTTAACTGACTTGTGTAGCTGTGGCTGCAGGGTTTGGCTGGGAGGCCACTGAAAGAGATTAGAAACTGATAATGTCTATAGCTGTAGGAGATACCTTCAGTAAAGAGCTGGACAGTTGTTGCTATTGCACCTGAACAAAAAGCCGTGGAACCAGGGAAGGAAGTACGTGCTACAAATGTCATCAGAAGTAATAGTTACAAAAGTTGTGTGAGACTTTTGTTTCTTTTTAATGAACACTTTTTATATTAAAAAAAAAAAAAAAACAAAAACAACAATTTGGGATAAATTGGTCTGAGTAATATTGCTTAGTGCTTCCTTTAATCTAAAGAGACAGTCAACTGCTAGGTTGCAGGGAGTTCTTCAGTTCTTATTTTTGCTCCCCTCTCCTGGCATGGTTATTGTATTTAAGAATAAGCAGTGAGATTTCAGAAAGTATTTCTTTCTTTCTTCCCCACCTTTTCCGAATCCACATCACTTTCGGATCACTGGAGAACTAAACATCATGTTTTTTGTCACAGCTGGTATGTGGTCCAAGGATTTTCAAATCACTTGATACCAAAGCTCCTAGCTGTCTGCTGAACAGAAAAATTGGCACAAAGAATATGTGTATGTTGATCATCCTGACTTTTATATTTTTGTCTCTATTCTTTCCAGATACTTTGCTAAAGAGGCGAATTGATAATGTCTTCAGAACATGGAGCTAACAAACGGCATCATAACCCAGTGGACAGTATATGTAGAAAGATCAAATCTATCCAAATGATGGACCAAGTCTCTAACCCTGCTTTGCAGATACCAAAGTTTCAGTCCCGGAACTTTGACAGTTCACAGTGCAATATAAAAAAAAATGTAGAAGAAATACTGAAGCAAAGAACTCTTAGAAGTCATGATAGTACTGGTCCACACTTAATCAGTCCCAGCAGTGACAGTGTTTTCTCTGCAGACTCGCAACTGCTGTCACCTTGTCTCGAGCATATATCTGACTCCTATTCTCCACATGTTACATCTTCAATCATTAATAGTGAAGAGAGATCCAGCAACTCATGGATGCCAGTATGCCCCATGGAGAACTATTCTCCATCTTACTTCAGATCCAGAGAGGCTAATACCCAGAACAAACCGTGTGCTTTATCAAATATCAAATCTAAAGATGTACCTTGTGAACAGAAGTATCTTACATCAAGTCCAAGTCCAAATTTACACTTCTTCACATCTGATAAAATGTCAGAAAGTGTGGTGATGCAATCTCCTGTGCCAAAGAGATTACCTTTGAGTGAAAGAGGTAACAATCTGGGCGTGAGGTGGGTGGGTGTAGAAAAAAAACAACTCCAAATTGAAAATCATAGACATCCAAGCGTTCAGCCTGCATAGGTGACATTTATTTACTATATAAGCTAGTAACAATACATTTTGGAATCACTAAAATCCAATAAGACTGCAAAAAGAACTGAGTTAAATCTTAATTTTTCCCTTTAAAAAATGTTAATGTAAATGTAAAAAGTGAGGAACTAGTAAGTCATGTCAAACTCTTTTTAATTTGCCAATTCTGTTTTGTCAATGAGAGATTTGACTTTTTATTTAGTCTGGCTTTAATATAAAAAGATATATGAGTTTTGGTGTGGATTCTTGTTTGGGTTTTTTTTAAGGATTATTTTCTTAATAATCTGACCATGATGATTTCTCTGCAATATATATGGAGGGGGAGGGAAGAAATAGCTGGACTCTTAAAATCTTCTGGTTCATATGTTTACTTCATGCAAAAGAATAGCTAGCTGCCAAAAATGCATGTGTAGAAGTAGATGCATAAACCAGTTCCCAACTCAGAGGCTCCAGCTATAAACAGTTCCTGGTGTGATTTGGCAGTAAAAGCTCTGTTTTTATTGGTGGGGTGGAGAGAGCTGGCTGGTTGGTTTGGGTTTGAATCATCTTAAGAAAAAAAAAAAGTGTCATTCAAGCTGTGGTAGGCTATGTGTGCTCATGCTATTATGAAAGTAATATTGTAGTTAGAAGCTGTGGTGCATGAAAGTTGTTATCAGCACATAAAGACGGACAATAACAAACATTCTTCATAGGATGGAAGCAGTCACTGGGGTACAAAGCTGACCATGTGTATGATGTGAGCTTGATCTGTGAAGAAGACCTATTGACCACTATCTTCTGTGCATGTGACGTAGAGCATACAGGTTTGCCAGTGGCTTTTCATTGCTGTTTTATTCTTCTTTCAACAAATTTTCAAGGCTGAGATCATGTTATGGTTCCTGAGACATGACAATCTGTGATATGCTTAGATTGAGTAGCTCCCTTAGCTAGGTGGCTGTATGTGTGGCAGATGCAGAATAAATGTCTGTGCCTCTTTTGCATGGTGTCTGTCTCTTCCCTCCCCTCAGCCCTGTGGATCTTTGCTGTATTTTAGCGCAGAGAAAGTGGAGAAGCAACATGATTCTAGCAATGAACCTTATGGGAAATGACTGTTTGTTTCTTTTAGGCTTTTTCTTAATAGAAAAGAGAACTTTGGGGAAACTTCAGAGCAAGAGAGAATTCCTTTGAGTTCCACCTCAAACATGACTAAAAACAGTAGAGAAAGGAGTCATCTAGCAGTGTAAGATAATGTCAGTCACAGGGTTTGCCCAATTTGATGAGACCTGAAAGTAGTAACATAGCAAATGTGTCGAGTTTGTTCCTCTTAAAGTGAGGTCCACAAAATAGTAAACTGGGCTTTCACGCTTATGTATTAGAAAAACAAAACAAAAGCTCTAAACTATTCCTTTCCCGGTGACACCAGGACTGCAGGGATCACTTGCTTGTCCACAGCTCTCTAGTGCAATTGAATACATACTAGTACAGATCAGTAGCACGCCCTTTTACAGCTTTTTATAATGGCCTACTAGACTTCAGTCTGGTATATGGACACCTGTATCTATTTTAGGAAAAGTAGCAGTTTCCAAGATCATTGATTATTTGAGACATACAACTAGTCGGGGATTGGAAGACAGTGGTCTTGAAGAGCTGTGCAACATGCTTGACCCAGACCAGAAAGATATCTCCATGGACCTGGAAACATACCATGCCATCATGAAAGAGTGGATTGAAGACTGTAAGAGAAAATGGTAATAGCTTTTTATCAATCTATATCGTAAAAGCTTCTGTGAAAACAGGAGAGCAGAAAGTTCTCCTGTGGCTTGTGGCTTGTACCTTCTGTACTCTGGAACATAGTATCAGGACACTGTGACCACAATGTGGATTTTGGCTGGAAGCTTTTAAATGTTACAAAGTTGGTAAGCAATCCAGTGTCATACTGTTGTGACTCTTGATGCTTTCTTGTTTCAGGGAAGATGGTGCCACCGAGGAACCAACACCAAGCATGGAAGGCCTGGAATTGAAAGCGCACAAAAACACCTCTGAAGGTGCAGACCATTTTATTCTGTTTCTATTTGGGAAAATTCCTCTTTCTTACTCTATATGCAAAAACTCTGCCTCTTTCAGGAAAAAAGACGCATATCCGAATGAATGTTACATCAGGAAGCTTGGAGGCCTTTGGGGGAGATGTGTCTAAAGGAGACATGTAAGTCCATTTAAGCAATTCTTTCTCAGACTTTAGTTCTCCTAGCTTTGAATTACTTGAGAGTAATTCCTAGAACCACTATTTCAGAAAACTATCTTGGCAGAGTTTCTAATGCTAACCTCAGTCTGCACTAGCTCTTGATACTATCACAGTCTTCCTCACAGCTTCTGCTTGAGACTTAAACACTAATAATTTTTCCTACTGATAGCTTGGGCCTTCTGCGTCCATTTGCCTTCTGCGTCCATTTGCCTTCTGCGTCCATTTGCCTTCTGCGTCCATTTGCCTTCTGCGTCCATTTGCCTTCTGCGTCCATTTGCCTTCTGCGTCCATTTGCCTTTTAAATTCCCAGTGGTCAGAATTTTGACATGTATTTCTCTTTCTTTTTAAACTGTTTCCTTCCCTCCCCCAAGTTCTTAGGTGTATGACAATAGCAGATGTTACCTCCTGAAAATCTGGTCCTTGGTTTTGTTCGGGTTGTTTTTATAGTCATGACTGTGACTTGAATTCTGTTAATAGCAAAGCACTTATCTTTGAAACTTCTGGTGTTAGTTAACTTTTGCATTTTATGCATAGCCAAACATCTTAAGATCTGCTTTCTGATGCTTCCCTATCATTTCTCAGGATCTCAAAAGGGTGTTCCTTGTTCGAGTTTCAGTTGAAAGCATAAGTGGAGGATGGTTTAGGGAAAAGAAAGGATCCAGAGATTGTGGAGTTAATACAAAAGTATTAGTGGTGGCCTAAGAGGTGATTAGCAAAGGCTTAAGTTACTGGCATGCACACATCCAGATATGGCATTTGTCTGGTGGCATACTTTAATTGTAGGGAACATTAAAAAAAATGCTTAAAAACATAACAGTTCCTTGTGTCCCTAGAACTGATCAGAAGATGATCTGGTATCTCTGTGCAGAGCAAATGACTGCACATTGAAGCATTACAAGCCCTCTGTGGGCCTTCCTCTCACCTCTCTAATCAGTGCAGCACAGCATCAGGATTTTTAAAAAGTCTAAATTAGCTCAAATCACCTTTCTCAATCTTTCCTGGTTTTGTTACTGGAACAGGGAGACTTCTGACTTGATAACCTGCGTTGTGGACCTGCAGTACAACAACCAGAAGCTTCGTGAAGAGAACAACAAGCTGAAGTTCACACTGGAAGCTGTGGATGAGACCAACAATAAGCTATTGGCAGATAATGAGCATCTACATCAACAAATAAAAAGGTGAGAAAACCTGATGGCACTAGATCCACAGTGTAATGATCATGGGCAGACCTGTCTTCTTCCAAGGGATCCAGCCTTGCTTTATGATTTTTAGCCTCACAGGTGCTTCGTGACAGCAACTTTCTGGACTTAATGTAGTATCTGTAAGGTTTAACCCTCTTGCCTGATTGTTCTGCTCTGTACCTCCTGGTTCTTATAAAATCAGTCATTCATCTTATAGCCTGGGTCTTGCAGCATGAGGTGCTGTGGGTGCACACAGGCAAAATCTTAGGGTAAAGCAAAATCAAACAAACAAATTGTAAGGAAAAAATTAAAAAATACTTAATACTACCAAGAGAACAGCCAAGCACTGGAAGCCTTCTAATCCTAGACCACACACTTGCTGCCAAGCAGAGGGCAAATGAGCACATATGAGCTATTTTACTAGTCCCTTGAGGAACTCAAGTGAGTTGCCTCATTAGCTGAGTATTGCTGCAGCTTGGGGACCTATCAATGCCATGAGTATGAGTCTATTTTTACAGTGAGTTCATAGTGCTCATCTGACCCAATTCGTTCAAACGCGATATAGTTATGTCAACTGCTAAACCATTCCCCCTATCTTCTGGGGAGATTAAGGCGGGAGTCCTGCAGCGTAGCTGGCATGGGGCATGTGCCCTCGTGTTGGATTATGTGCTCTGGAGTGCCCTGCAGCCTAAAGCTAGCTAGGAAAAGGGCCTTGCCCCATTGGTTAAATATACATTGTTTGGAGTATCAGATCAGGATAAGAAAATGCTGCAGACCTTATTCTTGAAAACTGAACTGCAATGGTTTCTGTAACTGCTAACAACAAAGTATTGTGAAGATGAGTTTATGTGCTCAGATAACCTGATATATTTGACTGTAACAAGCTGGATTGTCCAGCTTGCCATCTTGGATAGCAAAGCATGCCATCTTGGATACTATGTTTGCCTGGGGTTTCCTACCTTACTGTGAGAGTGGAAGGGGTTGATAAATAGAGGGGTTAAGTCCATGAGACTACTTACTGGACAAAAATGATGGGATTATGCTTGACTGTTGTTCTTCTGCTAAGTATCTGTGCCAAAGAATAAGTCCCTGGTGGCTTTTAAAAATACTGGTTTTGGTATTTCAAGCCTATCTAATGACCAACTCACTAAAGTTTCTCTGGATTTACTCACCCCACTCTACTCTCCCACCCCTCCCACAGCATCCAGCATTCTGTGCTGAAAGCCAAATCACTGGAAGAAGAACTAGAAGAAGTAAAAAACAACCTCAACCTGTCAGAAGAGAGGAGACAGCAAATCCTCTGCCAGAATAAACAGCTAGTAGGTGCTCTTATTTCTTAGCTTACTTTATACAGTATCTCATACCTTGCTGTGACAGTGGCATGGCCACTCAGACTGAAAAAATCAGTAGCGTGACCTCTGTACCAATACGTGACCTATCGAGGCTTTTTGAGGATGTTTGAAATGTGATTTATTAGTGTTACAAAAACACTGTGAAGTTTTTTGCATGGAAGTTTCTTTAAACTATTATCAGTTACAATGAAGAAAACAATTTGAAGGGCCAGTTTCACATATAACTATGCTTAAACACAACAGCTCTCATGCTGCCATCACTGAGCCCTGTCTGTTTTGAAGTTGGTGATGTTCTGCCAGAAATTCACATGACTTTTCTAGAACCAGCAGGGAGCAGGAGACTCAGTTCAGATGTCCACACAAGAGAGTCATTTTCCAATGCACCCCTAAGTTATTGTCAATGTCCATATGGGCTGGTAATATGGCAAGGGCCTATCAAAAACCTGTCCATTCTAGACTGACAGCTGGAAGCCAGGCAGCACTCCTTGGCACCTCAAAGGGCACAAGCTGCCTACATGAAAGTATCTGAATTGCACCTGAGGTGTCTGAGTAGCAAAGCCTGTGTGACTGTAAGAGGTGTAAAGCAGCCTGATAACAAGGCTGATGTGGCTGCAGCTTTAGCAGGTGTTGCCAGACGCCAGAGCATAGGCTTTCCAGAGAACATATGTTTGCGTTGATGCCATGCATGTTTTTCACGCTACGGTGGCATATCTGCATCTTGCTGTGTGGGCGTAGCTGTAAATTGGTGTTCCGTAGCTCTGTGTGCTGCTGATGGTGGGTATTTAGAAATCAAAAAGTCTTCCATACCAAGCAAGTACACAAGATTTTTTTTTTTTTTTTGGGTGCTATCCTGCTGTGGTGCGTGTATATTTTTGTTTTGCTTTGATTTGAAAGTACATGCATAATTCACCTTGTGAGAAGGAGATAGGGTGGGAGGGATAAATATTATTAGAAGTTTTGTAGTTGGGCTTGTAAGTCCCTTAGTTACTCTTCCTTGTGCAGTGGAGGCACCAAGTGGGATACTACCTTTCTTCATGTCTGATATGAAAAAAGTATAGCATGGCACATAGGCTTTCCACATTTGTCTTTAAGCATGAGCGCAACTAGACTTGATCACTCTTGCCTTGAATACCTCCTTCCTATCGTCTAGTGGTCTGAGCTTTACTCTGATTTGGAATGTCTGTGTCAAACCCGTCAGTGAGGGTTTATGACTTTAGCCTCAGCACTCCCCTTTTTGCTGTGCTCTCTGAAGCCGAGGAATGTAATGCCACAGCTTCATATTGGGCTCTGGATGTGTTTGTGGTCTATTGTTTCTTGGCTTAGTTGACATACTAAAACCAACTTTTTTTTCTCCCTTTTTTTTTTTTTTAATATATCTGATCAGGAAAAAGAAAATCAGTCTCTCATCTTCAAAATTACTTCTCTCCAGGAAGAGGTAAAATAAATCATGACTTTGCAAGTACATGTTCTTGTCTAGCTAAAAGCTCACTATTAAGAAATGAAATGTTTGCCAGACTTTGAAGCCTGACATGCTAATTAGGTTATCAAAACATCTTGCATTTTAGAAGGATGACTTGTCATAAAACTTCATATCCTGAAGTTGCACTGTGCTTTAGACTTTCTATTTGCTGGGGAAGTAAGGTTGGAGAAGTACGTGGCACAAGGACAAATAGCTCCCCCCCCCCCCTTTTTTTCAAAGCTTTATAGACAAATTCCAAATATCTCTAGTTAACACAGATATAAATATACTAACTCCATATTGAAACAATCTCCATCTAACATTTTTTCATTCATATTCACTTCTGTTTCCCTCCTCCAAAGGAGGAGCCCTGTATAGAGCTGTAACTCCATAAAAAATGCAGTGGCTGGGGGCTCCACTCACAGCTGGATCCATTGACACTGGCCAAGGATCTACAGGAGGCTTGTAGGGAATATACAGCTAATGGAGCTATATCTCTAGGCACTTTTTTTTTTGCTTCACGTGGAACTATTTGTTTTTACTTTTTTAATCTATTTAATTAAAGTAAATATTTTATAAACCAAGTTTTATCAGGTGATAAAATATTTTAATACAGTCTGTAAGCAAGTATTTTATATTATTTAGGATGAAATAGAGAAACCAGTTAAATCCTACATAGTAATGAAAAGAAAGCCCCTCATGGATTCAGGAATCTATTATAACAACATGGTAATCATTGCTCTTTGCATGTTTACCACATTCAAGATTAGTCTTTCTGAAAAGCTTGTAAATCCAAATAGCTATTAAACTGCATCTTTCCAAAAATAATTCTCATGCTGCAGGCCTGAAAGCTTTTCTTTAGCTTTCTAGGTCTGGTAGTGCTTATAAATTATGTTTTGAGGGTTTTTTTTTTTCTTTTAACAGTGCTCTCGAGAAATGGAGGGGGAAGGAGCAGAAGCAGTTTCAGTGGGGCAAACATATACAATGTATGTGCATAAATGTGGGTAGCATTTTAGAGTAGGCAGTAGTTTGGGGGTGGAGATGTCATTTTGCCTAGTTTCTTCACGGAGAAGCTGTCAATCCATTCAGCTGTGCCTAAACACTCTGTATCTTGTTCAGAATATTAGGAGTAGTATGGATACCGATGGACTTCAAAAGAAGATTTTGGAGCTGTCTAAAAATGCAGCAGAGCTTCAAGTAAGCATTTCAACTCTAGGAGGAACAAACAGACAGCCTGTAGCTTACTTGGGTCTAATGAGAGGAATTTCTGCCTCTGGAAAGTAGACAATCCTGAATCTGTCTGTATTAAAGACTGCAGTGCACCCATAACTTGGACAATGCAACAGCTTTGACTAAGAAAGTTGCTGTTTGGAGGCTAAAAACTGGGCTAATATAAACAATCCACAGTTTCATTCTTTTCTCCAAGTTAAACTTTTAGGGTTCTTCTTCCTCACTATTTGAGAAAATATATTAGAAAGTCATGCTTTGGCTGATGTTGCTGAAACTATTATCCTGGGCAGACAAGAGGAAAAAAAGGTAACTGTGAAAACTGAGAATGCTTTCTCTTTTAATTGGATGCAAGATTTGAACTTTGAAACACACCACGCAAGGTATTCAAAGAAGAATTTGAGTCTTCTAAGCAAGGACTCTTGATACCCTTTTTCCCTTCCAAGTACGAGAGAGGAACAGACTTGTATGCATACTGATGACTGGAATTATTTTTGGTCTTTTCATTCTTTAGATCCAAGTACATATCTATGAGAGCACTGTAGTGAACAAAGAGGCAAGCTTGATCCAGGTTAGTTGCTTTTACTTCATTACCGTCTTGACTCAAAATACTGACTGTGGGATGACTTGTAAAAATGCAAGGCACCAGTCTTCACTGTGGCACTTTTATTTGTACTGTTCTCATATTACAGAACCTGATCCTATAAATGGCTTCAAAGTAGGCGAGATCCGCTTTAAGACCTGGTTATGAGTCAGCATAATTAAAGGTTTCAGGATTTTGCTTTTATTTAAAAAAAGAAAAAAAAAAAGACATCCTATTAAAACGATAATAAAATAATAATTAAAACAAACTTGCAAACTTCGGGAAAAAAAGTACAGAAACTTCTAAAGGCTACTTCCTTCAACAGCTGGTAAAAGAATGTACCTGCACAAGATCCTTTCCTTCGTTTCTTTTACTTAAATTGCTTAATTTTTGTGTCAAACTAGAAATGGTGATTCAGAGTCCAATGGAAAAGCAAATTTGTCCTCTCTCATTACTGAAGTGTAATTATCTAGGCTTTGCTGAAGAGTGAACATTTTTGATGTTGTTTTTAAACTTGTTTTTGTATTAGAAAACAGACATAAGACTACATAAGGGTGTTGGCATTCTCTGGATTCATGAATTATGCAAATACCCTTCTAGGCTAATGGAGTGTTTAGCAGAACATGTTCTAAATCAGCTGATGAAATATTTGACTATTAGGCTGTCTGCAAAAGTGAGTGCAGCTGCATTCAAATAGTGACAAGAGAACCTAACTTCAATGTGATTCAGCTGATAATTTTGTAGCCGAGGTGTGTTTTTTTTTTTTTAAATAGTTTTAGTGTTTTGTAGAAGCAGATCAAGGGCACAAATTAATTTTTTTTAAATAGCTTTTACCTTCTCCTCCTTGAATGATTCAAAGCTTTTGTGGAATCTGTAGTATCCTTTTATTTTAAAAAGACTTTTCTAGTCTACTGACTAAATGGGAATTTTGAAAGCAGACTGCTAGATTGCATATCCTTGTAGATAAAGGTGACTGGTTTGTATAATCTTGACGATACTGGTATGGAAAACTGACTTTGCTTGTTGGCATTAGGATCTGTGGGATAAGGGTTTACCTGTAAGCGAAGAGAACCCTCTCATAGCTCTTTAATCCTATTCAATCCAGCTTTGGAAAATGGTCACTGAAAATTATTATGGCAGCCTTTCTTTTCAAGGCCTGCAGAAGGTATGTGAAGATAGAAAACACTTTAATTTTTCCTTTTAAAAAAAAAAAAAAGAAAAACAAAACCCAAAAACAAAACCCCCCAAAAACCCAACAACTTCAGAACCATACATCTGTTGTCTCTGCCAAGGCTGGAAACCTGGTTCTATACCTCGCTTTTCTGCTTAGCTGTCTTACCTGCTTAGCTTTCTGTGTATTTTCTCTCTTTCAAAACCCTCAACAATTTTTTGAAGAGGAAGAGTAGGAAGAAGTCATAAGAGGCGAGAGGACCAAAGCTCCTACCTGAAGTTCCTGTTTTTTCTGACATGCTCTGCTTGTCTGTGCAGTGTCTGCTATTGTAATGGCATAACATGACTAAAGCCCATTGCTAGTTTGCGATGCTAAGAAAGTTACTACTTCTAACGCCTCAGTCTTACCATAAGGGTTGATATGTTCTGTCAGCACTTCCATTAGGTGGTGTTTAATCTGCAGAGCGATACACTCTATGCCTTTAATCATGAAAACTAATGAGAGTAAATTCAGAACACTGCAACCTGTTTTAAGGGTCAGTTGGGATTAAAACTTGTGCTAGGCATAATATAGTCCAGGTTTTCAGGTAAAACTAGAGTGCTTCTGTCTAATTTAATATGCTACTGCCGGTACAGAAACCAGGTAAGTAAAAAATTGAAACACAGCCCCTGGAAAGGGTTTTTCTGTCTCCTTAATTTCAGGAGTTATGTAGAAAAGGTCTTCTGAGTGCTTTCTGTTAGCCAATATGCAAGGTAATTGCCTGTATTCTTTTAAATTTGTTTACTGCTGTGATGTAGGATTGAGTATAGTGTTATGTTGGTAACGAAGCATCATAGTTGTAAGTATTACAAATGCACTTCAAGGTGCTAATTGTCAGGTTATGTGCTTTAAATGTTCTTTTCTCCACAATCTCTGCAGAAGGAGAAGGACATCAAAGAACTGAAGTTAACCATTGTGGAGTGTTCCTCAATAATAGAGGTATGAGATCGAGTTTAGTTTTTGACTATGTGAGGGGAAAGCATGCATATTCTGTACTTATTCTGCATGACAAACTGTCTAATCAGGTCTGATGTATGTTTTAGACTTTGCGGGCAGAAAAAAATAAGCTACTGGAGAACATGCAACACATGCAGCAGGAGCTGATCTCGTGAGTATTTTGAACAAGTCCCAGGAAATGTCGTTCATCAAAAGTCAAAAAGGGCTGATAACTTTTTTTTTCCTGCTTCTTTTAGAAATGGGTTGAGTTTGTGTAAATTTAACAGTAATATTCCTGAAGGGACGAATTCACTGCACTGTGAACTGGAACTTGCTCAGTCTTCTGAGGTATGAATCAAGTCTTTATTAAATCTTACCCCAGTTGTCCTGCATCAATAAAGGAAGAACAAAGCTCATTCCCTGTAGATCATTAAGATAACCCTGGAATTCTAAGCCATTAATCCTAGCACGCAAGCATAGAATGTGAAGGTTACAACATTGTCCTAAGTACATTGGAGAAAGTCCAAAGAAAAGCAAACAAAACAATCAGAGATCTAAAAAAAGAGACCTGCAAAGTAAATCTGGAAGAGCTAGGGTCATGCATTTAGCTGGCAGGAGAACAGACTGATAGGAGAGGATACAAATTTTCAACTATATAAAGGCTATTATGCTGAAGAAAGTAACTGTACTTGTACTGCCTACACTAGACACGAACAAAGATTTTCAGTTGCAGGAGGGGAGACTTCTTCCTTGGAGTCTAATATAGTGAAAAAGAAAATTAAGCATTAGAGTAAGCATCTTGACAAAGTTGTAGAGACTTTATCTAATTTATTCTTTAGAAACGCTGATAAGCATCTGTGTGTAGGTACCATTCCCTTGCCCCTCAGCAAGTACAAAGGAGACTGATCTTTAGAAGTCCTGTCCAGCTCTTTTTTTAGCTTTTTTTTTCTTTCTTTCTTTTCCCTGAGGTCTTTGGATAGTGACTCAGAGGAGGACAGGAGAGGCATCCTTCTGATGAGTCTGGCCCAGGCTGACAAAATCTTAGTACTGCAGTTGAGCCTGTTGGTTTGGAGTTGTAGTGTCCTGTGTGTCCCCTGCAGAACACCCGGCAGGTGGTTTGGTGACTTTTGGGAGCTATGCTTCTGATCAGACATACTTCACATAGCACTGGAAGTTTGGTTTCTAATTTACTGTTCTCATAGCTTTCCAGGACTCCGGTGGAGAACTACTAGAAACAAACAATTTACATGTACGTTCTCATTTCGGTTCAGATTTTTATCTGAACTGTTCTGTGCCCATTTCCCTAAAGGCGTTCCATGGAGTCCTATCCTTCCTTACAGTGCTGTCCTTCCTTTCAGATGCAAGCTGTGCAGCAGAGATGATAACACATACGTGCTATTGCAGTGATATTTTTTTTTTTCCTTGTAAGACTTCACCATGCTGCTACTTGTTTTTGTATGTGGTGTCTTCGCACAACATTTGCAAAGAGTTAGTGTTTTTAAACAGAAAAAAATCTACTAATGGACTAAAACTACAGGCCCAGAAGTGAGAGGTATACTTGGCTGGGCAGCTATGTTTTAAAAGTAATGTATTGTCCCCTATTGCAGCTCCCCACAACAGCAGTGAGTCACTACATTTAGCTCTCACATGCTATAAGGAGACACAATTCCACCAAATCGCCTGTAAAGCAAGTGAGGGCTCTGCTTATTCATCACTTGGTAAAGCCTATTCTGAATAAAGATAACTAATTATTGACATTCTCTTGCCTATTCCTGACATGAAAATTTACATTAGATCACTCAGCAGCTTGGCTGGCTTGCTTTTTTAAATCCCCATGACATGATGGTTTTGAAAAGCTTTTACAAGCTTCAAGTTTCAGTAGCTCTGACCTTCTGGTAAATACGATGCAAGGATACTTCAGAAAAGTCTAAATGTCACTGATGCTGTTTTGTAATAAGGAGATGTCAAAATAAACTAGCTGGCTCTTCCATCTCTTCAAAGATTACCAAGACTGAATGGACATCCCTGGATGAAACACTGGACCGTGAAGTGCTGTTTTTACTTCAGGGACCTGAATATGTGGGAGAAAAATTTAAGACTATCATGCAAAACCTGGTCAGTGGCAGAGCTTATGTGAATAAGGATGTGGTCTTCTATCAGCCTTTTAATTAGGATTTCTCCAAGCATTGATAACAGATCATGTTTACTCCCTTTGAAAAAATAAGAATAGCTTCTTTGGGGGTGGAGTGGGGTCATACAACAATATCACTTGGCACCTACTCTAACTTATAGCCTGGGTAATTCTGGGCAACATTATGTCAGACTAGTACTAGAAATGTCCAGGTTTGGGGTTTTTTTTGTTGCTTTGTTTTGTTTTTGTTGTTGTTTGGTTATTTTGGTGCGGGGGTTGTTTTTCAGCAAGAGGAAGCCTCTGAAGCAGAGGAGCTGGTCAGGGCTTCTTTACAATGGATAAAAGATCCTGATGTGAACATGCAACAGGCTTGGGAAAGAAAACTTGTGGTAAGTAATTGTTTCTCTGAACCTATTTTATTAAATAGTGGGGCCGTGCAAACACTTCAGGTGAGTATCTTAACTGCTGCATGCTACGTATGTTAATTATTGAGATCATAAGATCATAGCAGTCCATCTGGGGGTCAGAGACAGCTGTATGGAGAGAAATATCTTTTGTAACCTTGTTTTTTGAGGAGGAAGGGGATGATTTCTTTTCACTGAACTGCTGTGCTTTTCCTGACTTTTCTGCAAGAGATCACTTTGTTAAAACTATGCTTGAAGGAAAGGCTAGATGAAGCAAGTTGACTTGAAAAGGAAAATGAGATCATGATGGCAACACTATATTGTGTGAGCTATGAAACTGTTATGCCCACTGTGTATTTGTGTGCCTTGAGCACTCATTTTCCCCTGTGCTCTGAATCTGACTCCAGTAGTGGATGGTTTTATCCTCAAGAGGAGGAGGGAGATGGCTATATAATAAGATTTCCAAATCAAAACCTTCATAGGGTTTGCTTTGTTTTGAAAGGCAGAGAGTTCTGCTTTTGCTGGACACATTCCACAGGAAAAGTTTCTACAAGAACGTATTTTACAGCTAAATCTGGCATAATGTGTGTTTACTATTCCTCATACCTCTTGTGAGGCTTGAAAGTAAAGATTTTGCTCAAGGTAACTGGCAAAAATAACTTCCCTGTGTGGTAGCAGCAGTCTGTGGACATAGCTCCATTCTCATCCTTTTATTCCCTCCTCTGCTCCCATGTAACAGCAGTTTCTGAAATGTTCATCTTACTGGATGTAGCTCTTTCTCTAACCTGCTCCTTCTTCCTAATCTGTTGTTAGGAACACTGCTACAGAAAACTCCACTGAAGTGTATACTAATGCTGTCTTTTGGCTTCTTAATAGATGCAAAAACCTCAATTCATCCCACTTGGGTAATAGCAGGTGGCACCACAGTACATGCTGCTTTAAGCTGTTAGCTTTTAAGCAGGATGCTACCTTTCTTTTCTTCTAGTGCTGCAAAATATTGTATCTGGCTTCATCTTTCCTGGGCAGGTGGGAGTAATGATTGCAGCCATCCAGTCCTGCAGACAGCTTTTTTTATTTTTTTCTCTTTTATGTAAATCCTGAAAGCTTCCCCTTGGAGAAGGTGTAAGCGATTCAGTCTCTTCACCCTGGTTTGACTTTGGGTAGGCTCTAGGAAACTGCTGGCTTGTGCATTGCTGTAACTTTTTGATGTTGACTGAAAACTACCTTCTTCACAGCTGTCGCAGCTGAAAAATGCTTGTTCAACTTACCATTGGGATGGTATTCCTGTTAAGCATGCAAAGCTAAAAACTTTCAGTGTGGGTGTTGTAGTTGATCATGGCAAATTAATCCTATTCTGGCTCCTAGAGAGCGATGCATTTGGAAACTAAGCTAACAGAGGATCAAAGAACAAGATTCTTTAAAAAAAAAAAAAAAAAAGTCCTGATCCGTCTGGGACCTGTAGGGACGGGAAGTAACTTAATGTCAAACATATTGTCTTCACCTAGCTAGAACAAGCCAGATGTGTGGGAAATATGGTATATAGAGCTGAACAACAGTAGATCCAAAAAAAAGAAAGATTCAAAGTAGTTTCTTCCAGCCTTAGCGAAAGCTCTTGCAGAAAAATGAATTAATTCTTGGATCATGCGCTTTACTGGAAGCCTAAATACTTCACCACTTCCTGTGCAATATATTATGGACACGTTTTGCTGGGTTTTAGTATTTCTGAAGTACATTATACATAAAGTAAATTTTAAGTATGCATGTGGTTTTGTGTGTATAGACATATATTTAAGAATATATAGATGGTGACAGTAAAAAATTTTTGCCCTTCTCCTGTTGGAAGATAAGACTGTGGCACTTGTGCCCCGATAAGCTTATACCACTTATGGGTCAAAACCATGTTATTTCTAAGAGCAAGTGCTGCCTGCTTTGGCTGAGAAACTGGTCTTCAGGATGTGGGCATTTGTATGTGGTCACATCCCATGTCATCCTAGTAAACCTATCTAGCAATACTGCTCAGGGTCTGTTCTGTCTTTTTTTTTTTTTTTGTAGCATTGCACTTGATGTCCTGTGCTTTTTTTGTTTGTCATGAACAACATTGCTCTAACTTGCAAGTAGGTAACGTGGCCCATATTTGTAAATTGATGTTTTCCCCTTTGAACTAATGTAAAAACACAGAAATATGAACCTCATTCTTACCTGACCTCTGTTTGACTTTCATTAAGCGTTCTTTAAAAGCTAAGGACTCTTCTGTATGTTCAGTTGAACAAAGTCAGAGAAAGAGAACTAGATTCTTCTTTCTCAGTACTTTATACTGCAAATCACTGTTCAGAGAAATAGAGAGGATGCAATGTTACTTAATGCTTCATTTTTATCATCGTCCCCTTTTTCTTCCTACAAATCAGAGGTAAAACTGAAAATCTTTGTCACAGGGCTTATCCCTTGGACAGATCTCATCTGCTAGGCATCTATGACAAACTGAAATACAGATTTATTGGTGGTTTTTTTATTTTATATTGCTGTGATACAAATTCATATTGATGATTGACACAAATTGATGCCAATGGATTTAGTTGTACTTTGAGGAAAGGGTCAGAGACGCCTAAATTGTCAATTAAAACTTCCCCTTATGAAATATTTTTTTTGTTGTTGTGGCTGTATCTGGGCATATTGTACTGGAGGTTTTTCTGGGGTAAATTGTAGACTCCCTCATGCACCATGTAATATTCTGCTACACTTACCATAAATACTTGCTAACCGTATATTTGTTTTGCAAGGGATAAAAAGGAAAAGACTATCTAGATCTGCACAGAAAGAAAGCCGAAGAGTGGCTTTTGACTTAGAAGTAGTCTTTTGGAAAAAGTGGGAGCCATTTATCAAATTGAACTACCATATAGAAGGCTTACGTTTTAACTGTTATGCATTGCTCCATCTTAAACTCTTAATGTACTAACACTCAGCAGGAGTCTAGGCTGTCTGCCCCTGCGTCCCATCGGACTCAGGAGTAAGAAGGCACAGATTTGAAGTTAAAAGCTAGTTAACCTATTGGACTGTGCAAAACACTATTTTGTACAAAGCAAATGCCAATTTCTCTTTTATAATCTCTTCCTTCTTAAACTGTATTTTATCTCATTTCTTTCTCTCGTCCCCTCCCTCCCTCGTCTTCCCCAACGAGATGCTGTGTGAGTAGATTACAAAATGTTGTCATCCGCCTTATCGATTGCTGATACTGTTGGATATAGGTGATGATACTAAATGGTGGAGCAGGGAAATAAATTCTCATCATGTAAATTTGGGCTTTTGTTTACTCTCTGGTTCTGCTCCTTATCTATCTGACTACATGGCAACTCAGTTTCAAAATTCCACAGGTTCTCAAGCAAGAACTGGGAGAAAAAAGACACCTTTGGATCCAGAAACTTCAACTCTTGCAAAAATACAAAGAATCCCTAGATAAGGATTTTATTCGAATGGCAGGCAACCTGAGGAGAACCAAGACAGAGCAACTTCACCTAAGGAAAGACCTCTCTGCCAGGTACCCCTTCAAAGTGTGTGCACCTTTGTTGGGGTTTTGTGTTTTTTGGAGGTTTTTTGTTGGTTGCTTAGTTGTTTGGTGGAGTTGGTTTTTTGTTTTGGTTTGGATTGGGTTTTTTTGACTTGTGGAACAAAGCTGACCGAATTCTGAAGACTTTTTGTTCACAGAGGAAACTATCTGATGTTTTGGAGAGTGGATCTGGTTTTAGCATAACGTTTACACTCTGTGGGAGTTAAGGTTTGTGTATGAAGTAACATACAGTCTTGGCAATGTCTTTGAAAACACCAGGGAACCACAGACCGAACAGTTAAAGCAAGAGGGCACTGCCTATCTAGCAGGTGCAACCATTAAATAAACTGCTGGTTTTGTGTAAAGCGGAAGACCTGTAAAAGATATGCCTGCAAGTATTATTGCTTTGAGAGATAATTTCTAGCCCCAGACAATATAATCTTTCAGTTTCTCAAGGGTATAGCTTCAATGAGTTATCTCATTAAATATGAAAAGCTAACTTTAAATTTCAGTTTATTGGTACATGGTTCCTGTTGAGTTTTGATGTTACAAATATGGCAGCAAAAGACAGCAGGTGTAAACCCCTGCCTGCCCACCCTCCCTCCTCTCCTCAGACATTCAGGAAAGCAGCTAGTCAAGTTTTTTTTTTTGCCAGAACAACTAATTTGAATTTGATGTCTTTGTGAAACCCAGGCTTACTCATTAGTGTCAACCTTCTGTTATCCTACACTAAATGTAAATTTTTGCATGCATGCCTTTACCTGTGTTTGGGGTATAAGTAGCTTCCTAGGGCTTTGCATCCTTGAGAGGTAATGCAGAGCACTCGTACTACACTTCTGCCTGACTTATCTTCCACTTAATATTGTTAATGTAGACCTCCCACATGCTCTCCCTTCACTCGGAGAAGAGCTGGTAAAAATACTGATGGTTTGGTTTCTTAAAACTGCGTCTCTATTAAAACTGTTTGGGGTGGTAGAAATAAGAAAGAGAAAAAAAATGTATGAAGGTGAGTTAGAAAAGGAATGGGCAAAGGGTTTCTGCAGTAGAAAAGAAGAGGTTCCTTGAAAGCCATTGTCCTTAGCACTAGTTCTGATGGCATCTGCTTGCTCTCAAGTGGAATATCCTCTGACATAGCTTCATCAGACTAATGTCCCAGTGTTTATCTGCAGTAATAGCTCCAGGGTATCTTTTCTAGAATGATTGACTCTATGTCTAACTACTATTTCTCACAAACTGCGAGTCAAAAGAATGCATTGACAAAACTGCAAAAGTTAGCCCCACTAAGCTCTTGCTCTTTGGGAGTTCTCTGGATATTCCAAAAGCTTCCACTACAGTACCTAACTGGCTGGGGCAGGCACAGCCATTGCACCATTCAGCTGGGGAGAAAGCAGAGAAAACCTCCATCCCCTTCCTAATTCTAGAGCTGCTATAGAGAAGTCTTGTCTGCTTACTGGGTTGAATTGTGCTTAGCGAGAACTAAGTCCCTGGTGCTGGATCCTGGGGAGCTGCAATATGTCACAGCTGACTGTGGCTCTTGATGCCTGTCTCGACAACTAGCATGTGTCATCTCTCGGGCATGCCTGCTCTAAAATGTCAGTAACGGATTGTGGTTTGTGCTCTCTCGCCCTGCAGGCAACGTGAGATAGAAACTGTCAAACAGTTACAAGAACAAACTGCTGGCCAGGCAGAAGCCCTTGGTTTAGAGCTGCAAAAAGCTACAAAGCAGCTTGAGGATGCCAGCAAACAGGTAAGGGACCTTCTATGCAGGAAACAGGTTACGTACAATGCACTGCTGCTTTTGGGAAAGGAAACTGCATGTTCAGAATGGAGTGCCTCATTGCAAAAGTGGAACCAGCAGAGGAAGTAAATTTTGAGGGGGTGGTGACAACAGTTTGCTGATGAAAGAGGCAGCATTGCATATTTGTGGTGGCTTAAAAAAAAAAAAGGAAAAAAAAAAAAAACACCAAAAATAGCTTCCATACACAGTCCACCCCAATGTAAAAATGCAGAAGTTCAGAGGGAGCTTTATCACTTCCTGAGAAAGAACAGATGCAGTTTGGTTTCATTTACATGAACTGTAGAGGCTCCTTGTGTTAGCCAGGCTGCTTTATTTTTTTTTCATTCCCTTTTTTCTTAAATATTGTTTTGTGCTTAGGCAGAGGATCAAGCTGAAGCCTTTCACTTTGCTTGTGAGGAAGCTGCATCCTTGAAATGCAAGTTAGAGGAAGCCATTTCTGAGCAGCAAAAACTCAAGGATGTGAACGCAGCTTTAACAAGCACTTGCCAGTTACTTCAAGACAAGGTGGAAGACCAGAAAAGTGAGTAACTACTGGCAGTGTGCCAGCATTCACTTTTGCATGGGCAAATCCTTTGTGGTTTAGTTATGGCAAGGGGGAACAGGACTGATCTGCAGGTCATCCGGTAAAATGCTCTGTGGAGGTTTTTTTTTCTTTCTATTTTTCCTTCTCCTTTAAGAGAACTGCAACTATGGTCTCTGGGCTGAGAATCAGGTGGGATCCCAATGAGTGTGGGTTGGGCTTGACCAAAGCTGCAGAACCTCCTAACAAAGTCTCTAGTCCTAGGAGCAAGGGTTAGTAACTGCGTGGGTGGCACTGGCACTCCGTTACTGAAGGTGCTGTTCCCACACCTGAATAGCCCACCTTATTCTTAACAGTCATCCCTCTTTCTTGAGCTTCCTGTACCAAACAGACCTGATTTTTATGTTCTGCATTCTGGTTGCTGCTTGTATTTGCTTTGTGTTTTTGAATAACTGCACGGTACCAGGCTGTTTTCTTCAGTAGAAAACAATCATGTCACTGCATCATACACATGGAACTTTTGATATGGAACAATGGAAACTTCATACTACCTCTTGCTCGCTTGCTAACATCAACACCTCAAAAACCTGGGCAATTAAAGAATGCAGTGGTTTGATTCCAGCACATGTGGCTCTTTCTTTCCAAATTCTGCAGTGTGTATCACTTGCTTATAGGAAAAAATTTGACTGACTTAAGCCTACTGAAAGTTTGGCCTCAGGAATGTGTTTCCCTGGGCAATGTGATTGATGCTCAAAATATATGTGTGTTGTAAACAACTTTACATGAAACTACAGTTTGCCTTGTAGGAAAAATTACATGGGACCCTATACCTTAGCTCTAAGGCACAGCTGTTATGCATTGATGCAGCAGAAAGAGCACCAGACTGTGCCTGCTGACTTCTGACCAGTATTTTGGCATTGTTCATGTGTGTGTGCACTCATGTTGCTTTCATGCTTGCTGCTTCCTTCCAACTCTGGAGTTTGTTTTTTCTGCAAGAGGTCTAACAATGGAAACAGTGTGTCATTTTCCATCTCTGAATGGGCAAAAGCTCTTCTGCAAAGCCAGCTAGTGTAAATGAAAAAAGAGAGAACCCCTGATGTGTTGAAGAGACTGGTGCCACTGCGACTCAAAAAAGGCAGAAAATAAATAAACTAACACCCACCACCTCCACCCCACCCCCCCAACAACAAAGAGACTCCCTAAAAAACACCATCACCCTTTCGCCACCTCCCTGCCTACTATTAGCTCTGGTGTAAAAGCTCCGATAGACATATCAGGGTAGCAGTCACCAGAGGCAGGCCTTGGCACTACCAAACTTGAACAAAGGATGTTTGTAAGTATGACATAAAGCCCATCACCTTTAAAACTTCTGTACGGGATGTCAAATTGAAAGGACAAATGATTCTCTTCCATCAAGTGATAATAGTCATCCAATTCCACAGGGAACTGTGGCACCTTAACACTGACGATGTGGGGAATCGTTGCCCCTTCCCTCCCTCCCCACCCCCCTTATAGCAAGGGGTAATGTAATCACAGGGAAGAAAAAATGCCCAGTGTTTTCTGTAGGGTGGAACTCGCAAAACAAAATGCACTTTTGAAATTCTCTTTCCTGTGAAAAACTGTTGTAGGTATCACTAGACTACAGCAAAATACAATGATAGGCAGTAGTCAGGTTTAAAGGCACCGTAACATCTGACTACTTGTTATCAAATTATAAGGAACCCTGTAAGACTTGTAAATGTCTCTTTATAGCAACTGCTAATGCACTGAGATGGCAACTGCTTCAAAGGCGACTCTGTGAATTTCTGTGTCAGGTACGATGCTTGTTTGGTGGGAGAAGAAAAAGGTAGGCTTGCACAGGAGGTGCTCTGGTGGAAGGATACCTACAGCTCAGATGAACTGCAAGTAATTTGGAAGCATCTGATTTCTTTTTTCTAACATGTACGTAACTGTGGAGGCAGTAAACTGCATATACTGATCTGCACATGATTATTTTCCTTCTTCAGCCTTCTGGAAAAAATGAGCTAGAACTTACAGGTGTGGTGTTGGTCTTCATTGTTGGTGATCATATCAAATGGGGCTGAGGAAAGCTTTCCCTGATGTGTTGGTGTGATTTGTCCCCCACAGTCAGCCCTCTCTTCTGCAGACAGTCTTGAAAACAAATGTTTAAAATATTGCAATAAAATATTTTTCAGTATCCAGACATTGGAATAGGCAGTGAAACGGTTATTACCTTTGTGCCTCTCTGTGGAAATACGTTGGAAGTTATATAACTCTGAAGTGCTTTGCTTTGAATAAAAATACTTTCTTCAAGTTTGGAAGGGGGTGGAGGGGGAGACATTGTGGGAAGACTTTTTCCCAACTGACTCTAGTAAGGAACGCTATAGTTCAGAGTCTGAACAGTCTGGATTTAACATAGAATAATAAGGTATTTATAAAGGCAAACAGAAGATCCTAAAATGTATCCCAGGCTGTAACAGGGGCATCAGAGGAGCAGAATCAAAACTATGGACCAGCGGTATGTGAATAAAACTTTTATTTGTGCATAAAGGTCTGCAGAATTAAAGGCTGAAGGTAGCAAGGAAAAACAACTGCATAGTTTTCCTGGTAGGTGAAAATAGTTCAATTAGATAAAATTCCATTTTGTTCATAATCAGTAGTAGTGTTCTTTCTCTTTTTTACCTTTTTTTTTTTCCTTCTACATCTGCCTGACTTAACCTATTTCTCTATCGCAACAGTGTTGTGCAGAGTTAGAATCTGACTACAGTCTGCCCACAACAGCTGAGCCAGTAAAGGAGCAGGTAAGCGTGCTTGCTATGACCATTGCTGAGCCTGTCAAAATGTGACACTAGTTTTGTTTTAGGTTTTTTGGGGTTGTGGTGTTTTTTCCATGACCTGAAGGTAATAAATAACTTTCCTTGTGAAAAACTTTGCGAAGTTAAACATTCAATAAAAATAATTTGAGGCACATATTTATGTACATATGTATGCATGCACATGCATACACACATACAAAAGCATATATTGCAAAACCAGTTTCCTATTGCTTCTGAACAGTCACTGTGACAAAATACAGGCATAAATTGCATTTTGAGAAGGATCGGAAGCTGAAGATGGGGCTATATATTCCAATTTCTTTTCCATTTTTCACCACTTAAGCAACATGAGGTCAAATGCAGCTGCGTAAGTGTTGCTTCAGAAGTTTCCTCTAGCCATCTTCAGATGATACCTCTTCAGCATTAAACAGCAAGCAAGTGGTGTGCGTTCAGGGGCAGGGGATGGTGGGGGCAGTGCTTAGCCTCCATGCAGAGGAGCTGGAGATGCCCTCCTGCTGAGGCAAATATGACCTGTGTAGCAGGTGCTGCACAAATGTTCCCACCCCTCAGTCTGGTTGGTTTGGCTTGGCTGAAAGGGGTTTTCTTTTCTTGGTTTTGTTTTTTTTTTTTAATGGGGTTTGGTTGGTTGGTTGAGTGGGTTTTTTTGGTTCTGCTGTCCTGCTCATCTTGCCTGGTTTTGTAGTATCTAGTTCCAGACCTAGCCTGAACCAACATGTCTGCTGCAAATGTAAAGTTGAATTATTCTACCTCTTCCTGTATCTGTTCTGCACATTAAGGATGTGAGCTTTTCAAGACACAAAAGCAACAGATGATGTATTTGTATAACTGTTAGTATTACATTATGCAAATGCAACTGCGTGTGTGGGGGGAGTTGGTGGCATTAATGTATTCAGCATGACTGAACAGCAGCACTTGCTATATTTCAATTAGCAGCTCCATTGCTCTAAAAAACTGTGGAGTGAAGGACCCATCTTGTGCACGGAACTTCCCAGGACACTGCCCTCGGATGTTTCATACAGGCATAGCACGCCTCTGCTAGGTAAGACCTGGTGGTGTTGGCCATTTTTTTTTCTCTCTTTCTTGAAATATAGGAAGAGTTGATAGAACGGTATCAATGGTGCTAAATGTGCTGGTAGAGCATGGAAAAAATCTACTGTTGGCTTTAGCCGATTTCTGCTTGTAATCCAGGAGGCTGAACCATGCTTATAAAGCTTGTAATGAAAGGCCTGAAAAGGCGACTGTCTGTCAGCCTAACAGGAATCCCCAAAAGCTTAAGGAACTATTGGTATAAATCATGCATCCAAGTATATTCCTGACAAGATGCTTGCTGGTCTCGATCAACGAGACTTCAGTTAAGGTTCTTCCCATTCACTCTGACTGGCACACACTGAGAGAGCAAACAATGTCCTGCTACTCGGCTGAGGTCAGTCCTGGTTTAAAAACTTGAATGGGTAACGCAGCTACTGAGAATCAAACAATTGTATTTGTTGATTTCTCCTGCGTTCATAAGGGGTTCATACTTCCCTACAACTCTCAGGCCTTAGGAGTATTAAAAGCAACCACTAACAGATACACACTGTAGGACCACAGAACTGCAGAGTGCATTTGGGATTTTATAGACAAAGCATTTCTTCCAGCAGTAAGCTGGTACCACACAGAGTCTCTTCTCACACAAACTATAAAATGCTGAAATGTAATTCTACACCATACTGGGGAAAATGGAAGGTGATCTTGCTTGACTGCACGTGCCCCTTGTAAGAGCACTCTGCTGTTCTGAAATGGCTGCTTCAGTGGGCCAACTTGGAATGTTCTTGCAACTTGTGGCAATATCAAGATCCAGCCACAAATAAGGCAGGTATTCTTGCCTCGCACCAATCAAGTATCGATACAAAAAAAAAAATCTATTTCCCAGCCCTCTCTGCCACACAAAACAATTCACTGCAACAAAGCTGTCCTACATGGAAGCTTCTATAACCTGACTGATGGAGAACCTCCATCCCCAGGTGCTGCAGACTCTCCATCTACAAAATATATTAAGGCCACATAACCTAACCCTCTCATTCCAAGATGGAAGCTCCCTTTATTATAAATCTGTATTTGGTTGATCTACTGCTTGATTATTTTAGAGTTAGTAGAAAATTGGCATGCGACTAAATCCTCCTTTGACAGGGACCACCACTCTTCACACTTGTCTCTCATAACAGATGCTCTGACCTTGGAAACCTCGTGCCCAAATAACCCTCCTGTGCACAGCTGGGATCGGCCTTATAGACAAAGCTCTGGCAGCCGCACGTTTGAAAGCTGTGATCTGGGACACGCGTCCACTTCAGATGTGACGTCAGTGGGGTGCCAGTAAGATGGCAGGATAACCTCTTTGGGTGAAGGGTAAAAGAGTCCACAGGATGTAGCAGGTTCCAAGGGAAAGCTGTATTCCCAGAACATGCCGAGTTCAACAGCAGGGCATCTCTTACAGGAAATACTGAACACTCAGTGGTCAGCTAATGGTGTTATGGGGTAACACTTTGCTTCTATTCACAACAGTAATACTAACGCTTCTTACTGAAATTGTTGGTATGACCACCAGCCAAATACAGTGATGGTGTTTCCACTTCATGCTGGAGAAGTGAGGCATGATGTAGGCATTCCTGTGCCTATTTTCAGTATTTAACTCACAACTGATGCTCCCATTTAGGAGCCAAAATTATTTTGGCTTTGAGGAGTCACTTTTTTGTTTCTTTTTCCAGAGTTTAGAACAGGTATTCTGAGGTTTTTACTTATCAAGCTGACTTCTTAGATCTTTACAATAGAGATTGAACTGCTTAAGAATATGAAAGCTAGCTAACTATTGTTAATGAATATTTTAAAAGATAAGGATGTTCCTGAAGGTGCAGAGGCAGGCACTGCAGCAAAAGACTCGACAGCTCTTGAAGCTTTTGCCACTGGTTTTCTGTAGAATTGTGCAGTGTGGAGGAGGTTGAGAGAAGGACTGGTGGTGGTTCTTCCTGTTTGGGGGAGGAGGGATTGATGTTAGTGATGAATTTATCTTTGAGAGACCAGCTGTCTGACTATACAGATAGTGGTGACTTCAGTTGTTATGTGCTTAAGGAAAATGGGCAATATATCTCACTGTTATTTGGGCAATATGCAAATAAAATGTGTACTGCCAGGTGGAAAATATGCTCTGCTGGTGACTATACTGATGCAGACCTTCCTGTTTCCATTACAATGATGGACCCTTCACTTACTGAGGTGAGTGCTGTCTCTGCCCATGATGTGGTTTTGAATGGGTTCAAGCATTTAGTGCTTTATTCAGACCCAGATCCAGATTGAGCAGTTATAAATCAGCAACTGCTCCAAAGTGAATGGAGCTAGCATCAGTCAGCAGGGTGATGTGGCATCTTGTTCTGTGTGGGGTAGTCCCTTCTATTTGGGCATGCTTCTGGAATACTGTAGATTTAGACCCAGATACCCTGATGTTCACATGCATCTGGGTCATGCTTTTAGCTGGGGGGTATTTTAAATGTTGTTTCAACTCTTGAGATAGTGCTGTTTCTGCAGTAATGCTCTGTTCTGCAAGGGAAGTCTGAGTGATTTTGCTCTTTTTATCCACCTGCAAGAAGCCACTGGATGTTTTAGTTGTGAATACTGCCTTTCTCTGCACTTTCTCCCACAGCTACCATTAACAGCTGAAAAATTACATCTTTGCTGTATGAAAACTTGCCTTCAGCTGATGTGCTCAGATATGCCTTCACTGCTGTATTGAATCCTGCAACTACAGCTTGAGCTGTCAGTCTGCTTTCTCTTGGCAACAGCAAGATGAGCTGCAGCTCAGCACACCTACTTGTGCTCTGTGTTCAGTGTCACAATACTCACTGTTGCAATCTAGATCTCAGCCCTGCCATACAGGGCTTCTAATTAGCTTTACAAGCTCCAGTATTGGTGGTGGTGAAGGAAGAATATCTGTCAGTGGTTTCTGTGAGCCTGGAAATAACTTTTGCAAGACTAATGAGCAGGCAACCTCAGACCTACCCTAGCTGGTGTGTGGTACCCGCCAAGTGCAGCAGTGGTCCGGTTGTAGCGACAAGTCAAGGCAGAAAGTGCAGTGAGGGTAAAAAGTAAGAATGGTGGAGACTGCCTGTGGTTTCAGCACACTGCTCGGTTGGGGTAGAGCAGGTGAGGAGCTCCTGGCTTATGCTGCTACTACTTAAGCTACCTTAAAGAGGATAATTTCAAGGGCTCCTGCTTGATCCAGTCCTTCTGCAAAGTCACAGCCTTGCAAAGTTGTTTGAAATGCCTGTGCTTCATTGCTCTGGAGCATTCTGTAATTCCAGCTGGGCTCAGAAATTTAATTTTCCATTTTTGCCTTTTTTTTTCATATAAGCTTTCCATGAGAATATTCTAGAGGGGGAAAAGTAAAATGTTAAAGCTTGCCCCAGAGAAAAGGCAAACAGGCTGTGTCCAGTATCTATTCTAAAATCTGTGACGTGCAGCAAAATTTGAATATCCTTGTTTAATAGGAGAAGTCTCCCTAGTTTTTTGGGTTTTTTTTTTTTCATTCACTGTGGTTACAGATGTGTTTGAGCAGATCAAGCCCTTCAGCATGTAAGTAACTCAAATTATTTTGTTAAAGCATTGTCACCATAGGAGTTTAGGGGCTATTTAATAAAGGAGCTTTTGTGAGAGCCAGATGAAGCTTGGGCTTTCTAGACTTGTTTTGATTTACAAATATGAAAGTCATATCACAGTCTAAAAACCAGATGATAGGCCTTCCAAATGCTAATGTTTGTCTGGGAGGAGTTATACAAGACTGTGGCCAGAATTTTTCTGCTCTGATAGAGGATCCTTGAATTATTAAGCTAATCAAAGGGATGGAGGGGGAAAAAGTGATTAGGAATGTACTACAGAATCTTTGACACAGTCCTTTTATTAGGAAGAACCATTCTCTAATGCCCTGTGCAAACAGATTTTATTAGGAAATCTAGAATGTGGGTTTTTCTTCTTGTTGTGTTTTCTCTTTAAGTGTACCCTGTGCAATCCATGGGACCTCACAATCCTCATACTCAATACGGAGTTTTAAACGCTGAATTAGGGGTTGTTTTTTCTTCATTGCAAACACAAACCACTGACCATGTGATTACCTAGGGATGGAGAGGGCATGTAGAATAATGTATCCCTTTAGTCATTCCCAGGTGATGCAGGGGTTGGGTTTTTTTGCTTGAGGGGGGGGGAGTGTGTGTTTTAAAAGCCCTTTAGATTTCTTTTGTTTTCATTCCAACATGCTATTCATTTTGACCTTCTCCTTCCCCAATGCTCCTGTAGACTTAATGTCCTGAACAAGAAAAATGCAATGCTGTACTTCCTTAAGCTTAATAGAGAATTCAAATAAGAATAAAAATAGCCTGGATTTGCATTAGAGGAAATATCTGGCTGGTTGGGGCAAGGCTCTGCGAGTGCCGTTGAGCTCTGATGGGTGAGGGAGCAGAGAAGAGAGAGAAGGCACTTATGCTGGGAGCAGTCGGTTGCTCTCAGAAGTAACCTGGGGCCTTGGTCACCTCCTTTTCTACTTTGCTGGGTTTCCTGGGTCCTCTGAAGATACCAGAACATAGCTGACTACTCACTGATACGGTTTTTCTGTTGTAGTCATCCCCCCATCTCAGTAGTGCTCTTGGACACTTGATATGTAGGGAGCTAGCCAAAGCTTCGTATGTCTCTGCTTGGAGATAGGTTGTGTTTTCGGTTTGTTAGGTTTTTTTCTTCTATTCAGCACTCTTCTTCAGCAGTGGGTGGAGTTCATCAAAAGTCATTACCAACTTAACCCTTTAAACCTCTGTTTCACCCTGTATTTTCACCCATAGAGACCCATCTATCAATTGAATAAACAAATTGGAGTTACCCAGGGAGAAATGAAGAAGAGGGATATTTCCTGTTCGGTATCTCCCTTGCCATATTAAAAGACTTAAGAGGATGTTGGTTTTGTCTGTGATGTGATAAGACTTGGGTCCCAAACAGCACTGTAGCGGTTAAAGCAACATGAGCAAAGCTACATACCAGCCTTTAACTGCTGAATTCCTCTCTGCTGTTTGCATACAAAGAAGGAGGCCTGAAGCCTTCTGAACTGGCTGGGTAATTATTATATATAATATTGAAAACCAGTGTAATTCAAAGACACATGCACTAAAATGTACAACACAACATGCAAGTTTTCTGTGTTCTGAATCATCTGCTCAGTTGAGCTGTTAATAGTAACACTTTAATTTACCTAAATGAGTCTGACATCAATAGCCAAGTGAAGTGGTCTGCACCTCACTTGTGGGGTTTGAGGTCAAGACCTTGAAAATGGATGTCTCTTGATGCACAGCATTAAGATAGAACAGTGGTATGGTAACATGTACGTTGGTCACTTGAAAATGTGCGTTGGAAGCAAAACATGTGATATTCCTGAGATAAGATTTCTACAAAAACATAGTTATCACTCCTAATGATGATAACACGCTAAGTTACATACTGTATATATGGGTGGCTTTGCACTGGTAGATGAATCTTCATGCACATACTAGCTAGTTCTTCACTGCTGAAATAATTTAGGCACAGCTAGAGGAAATACTTTGACATACGAATTTTCTATTTGCATGGCAACCCCTTCCCTGATACTAACTTTTCTCTCTTTCTATTAAGATTGACTGTGCAGAGCCTTCACTACCAGCCAGTCTGAAGCCGTCCAGGTCAGGCTTTGTGCAAGCTTTTAAAAGTCTTTATCAAGATTGTATAATACGGATGAGTATCTGAAAGAATTTTGTTTTGGCAGTGATCACTTAACATCACCCCAAGAAGTTCTTACATCCTCTTTGGAAAGCACTGCACCAGTAACGGGTAAGGCCTTTAATTTGGGGCACAGATGTGGGAACTTTTTGCACTGAAAGTCTTGGAAATAGATGTGCTCAAGTCTGCACCTGTACTGAACAGCAAGAGCTCTGTCTTCTGTTGCCTGACGTTATAGGCTGCCTTGTTATGCATGAAAAATCACCCAAGTGCTCACGTGAAAAAGAGGAAGATATGCCAACTTCTGTAGCAATGGAGAAAAACAACAATAAGGATCCGGCTGGTCCTGTATCAGGTACAGTAACCACTGCAGCGCGCTGGCCCTCATGCAGTGAGGAAACCGCTTGCTTCCAGCACATCTTTGAAGTGAGGAAGCAGAGTAAGAAAAATAACTTAATGACAACTTGTGATTTTTATGTTGTTGAACATAAAATTTCACTTTTGTCTGCAAGTGCTCTCAACCCTCCCTGAAACTGAGTAGGAATAAGTTTTTACCTACTCACAGGAAGCGGGTAGCATACAGCACTGCCAGAAGTAAACATGAAATAACTTAGTGAAATCTTGATGCTTGCTCAGCTGGCAAAACATTGTGTGGGTAAGAAACCTCAGGCAATTTGGGGAGGAGACAGAATGTTTTCACTGTTTTTAAAAGTTAAGTGACACAGCTAGACTAAATAACACTTTGTTCTCTTTTAAAACTGATGCTGAGGGCACAAGAACCTAGGTTGGTCAAAAGGAGAGATGAGGATAGAAGCCTTTGTGTATGGTTCTGTCTTTCGCTGTAGCCATAAACATCCAGAAGAATTACTCTTACCAGACCTATTGGTGCTTCTTCCACTTAAAAACCAAAAGCAAAACAAAACTGGAGTATGTGCACACAGTGTATTTAAGCTATTTTTAAAAAAGCTGATCGGAATAAGCAGCACAGAATACGTGTACGTGCTTGTTTATAACAATTTTTTTAACCTTGACCACAAAAAGCCTTATATTTAGGTAATTTCTTGTTTAGTTTTGTTTCTTTCTTTAGTACTCTCTTCCTGAAACCTAACTCAGTCTCCTCACTTAAATGTATCTTCTTTCTACTAATTTGCCTTTACTGATAATTTTCATATGTGGTCTGGGTGCCTTTGGCAAGGAGGAAACAGATATGCAAAACAGATCAGAAAGAGTCCAAATAGCTTTAAAGTCTGAGAATCTGCTGTCTGGTGTACATCTCTGAACAGAAAGTATTTCTAGTATTAGAACAGAGACACTGATGAATCTCCACTTGTGGTTTTTGCTAGTACCACACAATGTCTTCTAAAGGTGCTTGGGAGCCAGGTCAGATACGTAGGGCTGCTGCAAAAATCAGCAGGGACGAAAGAGAGTGCTAAGCAGAGGTTGATGGTCATGTGAAGGATGAAAAGAGAAAGCACTTCAAATCTGAAGGTGGCTTGTTTGTTGTTGTTGTTTTTCCTATGCCATTTGTTTGGTTTGCATCTGTGTGGGTGTATGACTACATAAACAGAAAAGGGGGAAAAAAACATTTCTAGATGTTCTAAAAGCTGTAAATAGCTACCAGAGTTACTGGTAAGCTAGAAATTAGTGTGACTCTTGGACTTTCTTCAGTTTCTTAAATATTTTCCTTTTAAAAACTTTTAAATACCTGTCTTGCTGGAGATTATTTTTGCCTGCTTTAAAGTTGTTCTAAATTGCAGCACTTGAAAGTCTGTGTTGCATTTGAACTGGCATCATCAGTTCCTGAACTTAGCAGTTCATCACCACTCATCTTCTGGGAAAGAGAGTTATTTTGTCAGCTCTGTCAGCACCCTGCTAGTTCAGCTTTTAGGTACAAAGGACTGTCCAAGTGTCAGACTATATTTGAAGCTTATGGATGCCTGAAATACAACAACTGTATGTGTTTCATGACCTGGTTGTGCTCAAGCTCCTCTGTGAAGGCAGCTGAAGCAGCATCTATTTCTTGACTTCATTGGATGTTCTGTAACGTGAAAGAAGAGAATTACAAATACTCATCGCTTCTCCTGTTAGTTTGTGCATGGGATTTTTTTTTTATATATTCCTGTGCTTATAGAATTCCAAATAAAAATTAATTATAAACTTTCTCTTTAAATAACAAACAAACAAAAAGAACCCCACCATGCTGGTATCAAATAATGAAATTCATTTATCCAAGGGAATGTTACTGTAACTCTTGCAACTTCAGCTAGAGCAACTACAACCAGGAGTAATACTCCCACTTGTAGACATGTAACGCATCTTAATGGGACTTTTTTTTTCCAAGCCAAACATAATTATCATCATACTTCTTCCTTTATAGTGTTCTTTGCTGCTGCCTCTCCTTCTCAATGTTCCCTCCTGGCATTTGCTCCAATTTCTTTTAGCCCTGTTGGTCCGTGGTGTTGGAGGTTTGTTTTTTTTTTTTTACTGCTACATTTGGTTTTGGGAATATTTCTCCTCAGGAATGGATGTGACCAAGAAGGAATTCTGCCCCATGATGGAAGAACACAAAACCACGTTTCAAAACGTTTTAAAGCAAGACCCGGTAAGACTCCCAGTGGCAGTGAAACATAGCACTGGTTTGGTGAGCAGTGGCAAGAAAAATACTGCAGGAGGGGACAGGCCCCTCCAGTGGTGGTGTGGCTCTTCCCTTGCTATAACTATTCTCTGATATGCCTTTAGGAGGTGGACCAGGAAAAGAAAAATAATAAAAAGCAGAGTGAGGAAGCACCAGCTGTGGTTCCCAGTAGGAAAGGTAAGAGGTTTTTGCCGAACACATTCGTGTAAGTGCATGCCTTGGTCACTTGTGTCAGGACCTGTGTAAAGAGCTGCGGAGAGCTGTCTGCCCCACACGAATTGTTATAAGGGGTGTTCATTTTAAAGAATAGTTAGCTGCAGTTAGAGACCAAAATGGATTAGCAGTGGAGAGAAGGAAAATGTTATGCAAAACCTGCTTCTCTGACCAGCTCCATCTTCCTCTAGACAGGAGAGACAACTTGGAAGTTGCAAAGGAGTTGGGATATTTGAAACAGTTCTGGCATGCCTGCCCTCCCCAAATATTTGTAAAACAGCATCCTTTATGCTAGCTAGAGTTTGGGGTAATACGGTGTAGATAAGCAGTGTGATGTTTCTACTGAACTGTGTTTAGACATCTCCACTCTTCTAATCGCCTCACCTTTTGCCTTCTGGAGTTCACTAAAAGCTAGTGATGTAAGTCACGTAACATCCCGAGCCTCTGGGCCGGGGACTTAAAACCTATAATTGATCATTCCTGTACCAAATAAATGCCATGCCAGGTGAAGCCAACTAAACAACAAACTCCTGTGGTTTTGTACAAGTGATAGTGCTGCGCTCTCTTACCAATACCAACCATAATGTACTCCAATGTACACAAATTAGATTTATTGGCAAGATAAACTTTTATTAACACTGTCAATTTTTAACAGTGGCTTCTGCTGGAACTTAAGAGACTTTCACAAGCTGTTTTTTCACTTTTGTATGAGAACTTTTCTTCTCTCTTCCCAGGGACTTCACCCACTGCAGGTGGCATTAAAGCAGATAAAACAAAGCAAAATGAGCCGTAAGTGTGTTATTTTCAACGATCACCTGCAGCTATGAATTTAAAGCTGCAGCCTATTACATGATTGTTTCTTCTTACCCTACAGTGACTCTCCTAATGAGAAAGAAGTGGAGGTAAGTCTTAACTGCTTGTATCCTTAGGTATCTCGGACAACAGAAAGATCTTGTCGATAAGCCCCGATTAACTTGTCCCATACAAAAGAATGGTGCTGAGTAGCTTAAACTAGATATATTTCTAGAAGTTGCCTTCTGAGATCTGTCTTTCCAAGCCCAATTGAAATTTTGGAGGAGATGGGAAAAGGTGGCAAATCTGAACAAAAGATTTGTCACTACTAAAATATTTGTTTGCAAGCTTGAAGGAGCATAGCTGTGACCTTGTCCCAGGCAGAATGTGCTGATTTAAGACAGTTTTTGTCAAAAGGCACAGATGGCACACTGCGTGCTGCCAGGGTATCACCTATTCTGGCTGCAGATTATTTCCCCCATCACTACAGATGGGAAGACTGGCTTTGGTGAAACGGCCCGTGTTTGCTTTCTCTTCTGTAGCTCTCCTATAACTGTTTGTGGGGTATAGTCCCAAATGTCATGTCAGTATCCAAATCTACCTCAAAAGCTTCTGCATCCCTTGGATTATTCTGAAATCTTTTCCTTTCCCACAACAGGCTGAATTTCTGAGGTTGTCTTTAGGTTTTAAATGTGACTTGTTTACTTTGGACAAGAGAGTGAAGCTTGAAGAAAGGTCTCGAGACTTGGCTGAAGAAAATTTGAAAAAGGAGATCACAAATGCTCTAAAGATGTTAGAGGTTAGTAATGGCCAAGGCTGGTAGGGTGGATAGGATGAATGGTTGTGAAAGTGTCTCACTTAACACAGCGCTTTTTTTTTTAGGATTTGTGTGTGTAATACATAATAAGCAAATCTGAACGAAATTCTTGAGTGATGTACTTGAAATATGGGAGACTTTGCATTTGAGAGGTAGCTGCCTTCTGAGTGTATTGTACGCTCAGGCAGTGGGGAAATTTTCTATTGCAGAGATGTCGGGCAAGAACCCCTATCTGCAGCTGACTTTATGCTAGGTAAGCTGAGCCTCTGCCTGCTGGAGATCTGTATCCAGGTTACACTGATCAGGATGTTGGATGCTGATCTTGTGACTCTGTGGTCCTGGATGCAACTCCTCAGCATCATCAGTTGGGTTCACCCCTCTTTCTCTACTGACAGCTCACACTGTTTTTTCTTACCAATGTGCCTCTTAGGCTTTAGTTCCTCTGTGTGAAGAAGATAACCAAGCGCAAGAGATTATTAAGAAGTTGCAGAAAAGCTTGCAGTTCCTCAGCCAGTATGCAGCCCGAGTTGCTAGTAGAGCAGAGATGTTGGGAGCTATCAATCAGGTAACTTTCCATGAAAATGTATTTTGTACAAAGTTAAAAGCTTCTAGATATAAAGGGATAGCAGTATCTGTTTGCTAGGCTTCTGATTACAGAATTCGATTTGGGAATCCTGTGTATGTAATGCAGATTGACCAGTACAGCTTAGTCCTGGCTTTCTCTTCTCAGATCACTGTTTGGTGTGTTATAAGGAATGCCAGGCACTGTGAGAGCAGCTACACTGCACTAACATTGTGCAAAAACACACAACAGAAATACGGTCCTGATTTAGAACAAACAAACAAAAAAACCCCAAACACACAAAAGTCCAGAATAAACTTTGCATCAGAGGGGTGTATACAGTGGAGAGCACAAGAATGCAATGTGGTAACAATAGTCTTGATGCTCTAACGGTATTTCTCTGCCTTGTGGAAAGGGCAGCTAATAAGCTAAATCTATGGAGGCTTACAAAGACCTGCTCAAATGTTATGTGTAATTGTGGATAATGCCAAAGAACAGCGTGAAAATATGACTTGGCAACGCTAGCAACTGCGTGGTGGCAGCTGAGACTATAGATTAGAGAAAGAGATGAGGAGGAGTTGTAAGGGCTCAGAAAATGGAGACTAATTTATTTTAGTATGAGAATAATCACTGGGGACATGAGACAGGTGTCACTTGGGCACGTGTTGGGAGATGGGTTGTGGTGAAACATTGAAAGGGCAGACAAAAATGAGAAGATGTTGCATCACAGTGATACAAGATGAGAATAGATGGTTGGGGGGGGTAGAGGGGCGGAAGACTTAAAATCTAAACATGATGCAGTTCCTCAAAGAGCAGCTGCTTTTTCTTACTGCTGTTGCACTTGCTCTATTAGGAAAGCCGTGTCAGCAAGGCTGTGGAAGTAATGATTCAGCATGTGGAAAACCTGAAGCGCATGTACACAAAAGAACATGCAGAACTTGAGGAGCTGAAACAGGTCCTGCTCCAGAATGAGAGATCCTTCAGTTCTCTTGGAGATCGAGGTAACTGAAGAGCTGCTTTGTCTTTTTCTCTTTCTAGCACCTGCCAGATAGACACTTACCTATTTTAAACTTAACATATTAGGTGGAGGGGTTATATGACTGTGTTTTCTCCTTTCCTAAAAAAAGCAATTTACTAACAGTATTAGATACAGCTCTCTGAAACTAGAGTTGTATGTAAATTGTCGTGAAGCTCTGGGCAGGGGGGACATTGCAAGTATGCAGTAATATTCTGGCTTTTCGAAAAGTTCATTGCGTGTGGTGGTGATAAGATTATTCCTTGTGAGCGGTAAATTTGGGTGCTCCCTCACACTGGAGCATTCCCAGTAGCTATTTTGAGGTAGCTGAGCTTCGACTGATCTCTACAGATGCTTCCTGCTCTTTTCTAAATAGGAATCACAGACTCCTTAAGTGCAGGTGCTCTGAATTTCCCCCTCTAAGCAGATGGTACAGTGGTCACGTTTTCAGATGGCACCGTGTACTTGTGGCTTTGCCAGAGAAGGATTAAATTCTTTTGAAAAACAGAGCACGTATTTTTAAAAACAGAAAGGGCCATCCTGCACACTGGTAAAATCCTTGCAGGACCCATCTGAATCACAGGCTGTTCCTTCCTGACTGTAGAATATTGTCCTGTAGCAGGACACTGCCTCGATAACAGAAGAATACCTTTAATGATAGCAACAGAAATTGATGCTTGTAGGGGATATATAATGTGTGAATATTATAAACTTATGTAATGAAATTGAGTTTTCAGGAAAAAAGTGTTCTCTTCTGCTTTCTGAGAGTACTCTGATACACTCTTCACTTAAACAGATACTGCAAAAAGTCAGACCTTTAGTTGTAAATAAAGCTCACTGCATTCCTGTAAGCCTTTCTGTTGTTTGATCTCTTCACAGATGAATCTACAAATAAAAAACTACCAAATTCTTTTAACTTTAAGGTAATGGCTGTTACAGCTTAACATGAAATTTCAAATGTGTTTTTAAGTGTGTGTGTGTTCGTGTGTTTGCCTTGTCATGTGCTGGTGCTCTGCTACATGCTTGACTCTGTAGTTCTCTGTCTCAAATATGGGCTGATGTTATCAAACACGAGGATATGTTTTTTTCAGTCATGCCCACCAACCTGAGGGAACTGCATGTGGTCCCACTTAGAAGATGAAGTGTTCACAGAAGCTGAAATAGCTGTGCTCTCATGCAATGGTTAAGAAATATTGTTGATGTATGGTTCTCATCAGGGCTACAGAAGAAGGGTTTAGCAGAGAGGGAGTGGGGAAAAAAAAAAAATAGATGGGAGTAATTCATATAGACCATAGGAATTCCTGTGAGCACCATTATGAGAACTGACACGCCTTCAATTTTAGTATCTTGCTGGAAGCTGTGCAGCCAGCCTCACTTCAGATGCTTAGCAGGGAAAAAGCAGTTAATGTGGAAAGATGCTGCTTTAAAGAATATGGTTTGGGCTGTGCTTATGATTTGATTTGTGTGTCACTTCAAGCTAAGTATCAGCTTTTTTTATACACTTTGTATAAAAACAGATGGTATTTTATGTGATCAGTGAGTAATCCAGTCATTCCTTGATAGTCAGTAACGCCTCTTATCTGTATAGCCATCGTCATCCCTACGAAGAGTTAGCATTGCAGCGTTGCCTAGGAGTGCTGGAAATGCAGGTATTGGGCTGCCGCTGGTAAGTAAGGGTTCCCAGGTGGTGGAGGTGCTTTACCTTCTCAAAACTGGCTCAGCTGAAGCGCGAAAATGTGGATATAGTAAGTCTGTGAAACTTCTTCTCCAGGCCCTACTCCATGAACCTGATGGAGATGAACGGAGTGATAAATTCAACAGGAGATCAAGCAATTGGTAAAGTTACTTGGACTTGTCTTTGAATAGGGTTATATATTTTTCAACTCTAACTGTGCCTGTATTAAGCAGCTTATGGAGCATCTTGAGGTATAATAATGTTTAGGCTACACATTTCCCATTAGTTTTACATGCTTCAATAGGTAAATATGAGCCTTCATGACTAAATGTTAGAGATCTTTTTTTATATTTTTTTATTAAGGGTTGAGAGTTTTAAAAAATTACCATGACTTTCTTGATGTTGAACTAAAATATGAAATGTAAGCAGCTGGCACTGATGGATCTTGGTTTGGGGTGGGGTTTTTTTGGGGAAAAAAAAAAAATCCTAATTTCAGGCAACTAATGTTGGAATTTATTTGTCTAAGGCCTACCCAAATGAGTAGGCTACTGCTGAATTTCTAATCTCCAGCTATATATCTGACAGGGGAAATTAAGGCAAATTTTGTTTAAAATATGACAGGGGACGACTAGGAGCAAAGCAAAATGAGAAGCGTCCTTCACTACAGCGGTTCATTAGCACATATTCCTGGGCAGAGTACGACAACGAACATTCTGAAACAAAGTAAGTTCAACACAGACGTCCTCCGAGGTGGGTGTGGGGGTGTGTGTAGGGTGGGTTGGTTTGTTTTAATGAACTCTTAACTGTCCACCACCTCATCAGGGCTGTAAAGTCAAGCTTTGAGCTCTGTCAAGCTGAACGCTTGATGGAAAACTTTGGAACTGTTGATGCTTGCTTACAGAAATGAGCAGTTGGAATCACCTGCTGAAGTACAAGAAGAACTGTCAAGGAAGGAAAGTATCTCTGAAAAAGGAAAATGTTCATCAAAATGGAACCTAGAGTCAGTGTAAGTTTTCTCACATCAGTCTGAGGTAAAGCAGTGTTTGGGTGGCGGACATGGGAAGAGGATGCGAAGTGGTAGCTTTGGTTTGGTGGTTAATGCCGACATCTTAAGCAAACCAACTGGGAATAAGTAATGTCAGGTGCCAGAGACTCACCCCACAAGAGATTCATTACTAATCTGAAATGGTGAGGTAGAGGAGCCTCATGCTATGATCCCACCTCTTTTGGTTACTCTGTGACAGCTGTTACAGCCAGGCCACTAGGTCATGCTAACACATACTCTTCTAAAAATGATCAAGGATTTGAGGCCTGTGCAAAACTTAACAGCAGCTTTGCACACACTGAGACACAAGTAGTTACCATGACTAACTCCAGACTATTCCAGTTAACTTCTTGGAATATCTCAAGTCAAGGAGGAGAGTGCTGTTCTCAGCAAGTATCCCTTGGAAGTTCCTTCCTTAGAGGAAAGGAGGTCTGCTGTTTCTGCAGAGAAACTGTTTTTATTCCATATGAATATCCTATGCTAAGCCTCCACTGTGAGCATTTCTGATCAAAGGGGGAGACGAGACAATTACGCTAGTGTGTAAAACTGAGAAGGCGGCAAGAACAGATATATATTGGGGTTTTTTTCATTGTTTGTTAACGATGGAGGTACTTGATGTCATGAGAAGTCTAGGATTTGGATAGTCAGAGCGAGCAAGACTTCTCCCTAACCTCAAGGAAGGCACCAAAGCCCTAGAAAACAAAACATAAGGCCAGTACTTTCAGCGCTTTCTACAAGGAAGATTTCTTGATGATTTGCAAGGCAGCTTTTGTGAGTCCCCTTCAGAAACTGTGTGTGGTACAGGGAGCAGGGGTGGTCTTATGAGTTGGGTCAGTCACCTAAACAGCTTAGCAAGAGCCTGCTTACTGAGGTCTGCATTTTAAATCCAGAATGTAAGATACCACTGTACACAGCTCCCAGTACAATAACAACCTCATCACTTTTGACAGTTAAGGATCTGCTTTAGGGTTTTTTGGGGTGGGTAAGTGGCATGGGAAGAAGGTTTACCAAGTTTTGAAGAAAAACTGAACCACTCTATGACCTTGCTGTTCTGTGCAGATGCAATTTAATGTCATCATGGGCATCCCATCTCAAGACTTCCTTTTCCAACGCTAACAAAACTCTCTGGGTTTCTGTTTCCATCCTGGTACTGCTTGCTGCTCTTACAAGCTTCCTCACTGGGCTGTCTCTTCAAAGACCAGCAGATGCAGCACCTGTAGGAACTGGGGACTCCTGGACTTCACTACAGCAACTGTTGTGGCCGTACACAGGACTTCAACACAACGGACCACCCCCCGTATAACAAAGGCTCTGACTTTTCTAGTTATACTTCTGAGTTCTGGATGACGGTATGAGAAGCTGAGATAGATAGTATATTTAAGATTACGTGTTTGGGTTGTGGATGTTTTTGGGGGAGATTGTTTGCTTTTTTAAAAGCATGACTTGACTTGAAATTGAAAAATACTTCCTTCCCCTCCCCCTTCTGACACAAGTCATCTTTCTTTACAAGTACCTACAAGGGTCTCAGTTCTATTCAGGTTAGTGATTTGGAACACAGCTAACAATAAATATGACTAAGCGGTCTAGTCACAAGAGAATGAAGAACTTATCTTGCTTTAACAAAAACGGAATGTTTGCCACTTTAGTCATTGAAGCTGTTTCAGTGATTTGAATAGAAAAGGATTCAAGACTTGAAATGTAACTTTATTGAGAGCTTTTGGTAATAAAGTTTTAAAGGAAAGCATGCAGTATTTAAGAGTATGTTAAAAGTCTTGTAGCAAGGAATAGCTGATATATGACATCAATAAACAGGAAGCTAGCTGTTTCCACTTTCTCAATTGCTGCTGTGCTGGCAGAGTCTTTAAGCATATGGTAGAGTGTGGAGTGAAATTCAGAATCTTCTTCTAGCTCTTCTGAAAAAGCTTCACTGGTTTCAGTAATCTTGAGCTTTTGGGCTTTCTGACCATTAAACATGTAAAGAGACCAGTCTTTGACAGAATCTGCTTTAAGATGCTCACTGACCTGTTGCAGGAAAAAAAAAAAGTGCTGTAAGAAAGATGACACACTGACAGACTACCCATTCTAGTATTAAATTCTTGTATGCTCATGACTGTAATGCAGAAACAAAACCAAGGCCCTGCTTTAAACTCCAAAAAACAGTATTAGCGCTCTGTGCCTAAGAGACTGTCTACCAGGTACGGTATCAACACCACAACCTTCCATCTAGTTTGCTTCTGTAAAACGCAAGGTTTGGCCACTCCAGCTTTCTCACTGCTCCTGACTCCTGTGGAGGGAGTAGCTAGGTGTGACAGGCATCACTTGTTTTAGTTCTTGCTCCTGGGATTAAGTATTAGGCTAAATATTTGTATGTATATGTCACATGCATTTAACTCGAGAGAGTAGGAAAGCTGCTTGAGCATTTGTGGTCTGTTCTGTATCTGCAACCACAACTGGGACTATTTTTCTGACTGCCTGGGGAAAGTTTTAACCACATGTGTTTTAATTTGCAGATGGAAACAAATCAATCCTTTACAGTAGTGAACACATGAAACCCCATATGGGCAAGAAGAAATGTCCAGATACTAATTTGTCCTTGCAGATTAGATGGCTGTTCAGAGGCCCCCCCCTACAGTAGGACACCTCATGAAAATCAGCATACAGCCCCCATCATCCCAGCCTTGGCTAAAGCCTCGATAGCTGGTCAGCTCACAGTTACACATCCTCGCACATGAGCAAGTGTCTTTGCTAGGGAGATGTGCATGGGCTGTGAAGCAGTGGAGAAGCAGGCTCTGAAGGTTTGCTGAGCACTGCTAAGTAAGTAGTCAAGCCTAAGTCTTAAAACTGCTGCACTAAGAGTGTATGCAGGGGTTGAAGACAACGCTCAAGATAAGTGTTACTTAAAGAAGTTAATTGTTTCTGTCTAACTATGACAGAGCTCTGTGTGCTGGTTTTCTCTAGAATTTTAGTCTAAAACCACAAACCTTGAACACTACTTGCTCTTGACCTGCTTCTAGATTCCACTTGCTCCAGGCAAAAGCAAAAGCAGATGCAACCAGTGCCATCTGCTGATAGGCCCGGACTTCTGCTAGGGGAGCCTGTAACACAAAAGTACAAGTTAGAAAATACATATGCCTACCAGTCAGTCTAATTCTCTGTCATATAAATGTAAGAAAAAGCTTGCTTTAACCAAAACCCACTGGCTAAGCTGGCAGAACACTTGCATGCTTGCCACCTGCTTCTGCACAACTGGTTTTCACACAAGAAAATGTTACCTAAATGAGAAACAGATGGAAAAAACCAACATGTAAACCACACACTCTTGCACTCACCTTCTTGTTCACAGAGACGTACTTGTGAGAATACTCTCCTGGGAAAATATTCACACCAGCTTTTTTCAAAACTGCTCTTAGGGCAACTGGACTTGTCCATTTTCCTGTGATGTGGGAAAGCACATCCTTCTCTTCCACCACTACTGAAGACAACATACACTGATTATCCTGTTGTTGCACAAACCAGTGAAAGCAACTTACTGGTCATGAAAGCTATTTTCTGCTTTAGGCATCAAAATATACTGACATATCTCTGCTATTCTGGATATTGCATACATATCTGCCACTGAGCTGTAAACTTTCATTCACAGATCCTGAAGAAAGGCACTTGTCTGTAGGATTTCAGAAATGATGGTGGTCTACGCTTATGCTCACACAGACCCTTTTAAAATCACACCTGTTACTGAACTGATTTATATGGCAATGAGCACATGGATAATGATGATGCACAACATGAACCTTCAGAAGGGACATGCAGCATGAAGTAGTAGGTTGCTTGAAATGCTTTTATTTCTCTTGGTATAGTTGGGAGCAGAGAGGAACAATTTTTAAGTCTCTAGCTGGTGAAACAGTTCTGAATTCAGCAAGGTAGTATCAATATCAAAGCACTTATGGGAACTTTTCTTTCTTCTGACCAGTTCACAGAAAATAACTGAAATTAAATTACCAGTTCTTTTCCTTACAGTGTTCAGAAAGGAACAGATCCTGCCTCATTTTCAACCAGGTAGAGTGAGATTCAAATTGCTCTTGTGGAAGCTTCCCAAGTTCTTAATAAAGGACACTGTAATAATTCTTTTGGAAAAAAAAAAAGCTGCAAGTCTTTTATTAAAAAAAAACTATTTACTGTACCTTAACTTGTATCTGAATCGTTGCAAAGACTGTAGTAACTGTAAGTAGGGCTTCATCTGTACCAGTAGGTTGCAATTCCCATGCCTGATACGGCATGTTGAGATGGGCATCCTGGAGAAGTGCTACTGTATAGAAGGCGTCCATCTCAAAGGTGATACTCTTCTCTTGCGTTTCATACGTTATGTTGCCAATGCCATCAGTTCTCCACTGCTGCCCTTTACAAAAGGGATGCAAAAGTACAAAGATGTAGACGTAAAAGCTTCTGCTTCTGATATGTACTGGGGAAAAATTAGTTAGTTAGTAAAGACATCCCAGGTTAACTACTATTCAGAGTTAAGGTAAAACATTAAGTACAAAATAAAAAGAATTCATTTAAGGCAAAAACTCCCCTCATTTTACTTGTCTTTAAGTAAAAGATTGGTCTAATTTTGAGAGGAAAGCTTCTCCTTAACCTCAGAAGAACTACAAATATTAATGTAAGGTAACTCATTTTTTTTACTTGCTATCTAGTAGTCCACAAGCTCATTTTCAACAGTAACTTCAACTGTCACACTGTTGTTTTAATAGGTTCTACTCTCTTTCATTAATGTAAAGTCAGAGGTCTGTTGTACTTGAACTAGAATATCACATTTGGTTTTTAACATTTAATTTTTGTATTTTAACTTAGTACTAATACATGTAGCTCGTTAGGAGCTAATTTGGCTCAAAGTGGACTTTTTACATGACTTCATGCTAGCAAAACTTGATTTGTGGTACACAGTTGTACTACTGCTCATTCAATGGTGTGTATATTTTTTCCATTCATATTAAAAAGCTACAGTAAAAAGCCTCACCAAGCAGTCTGTTATTAGATATGATGCAGAAACAAAACAGAACTAAAAAAACCAAACCTCAAATCAAATAATATTGAAGACCCCAAATTATTTCTGGGCTGTGAATTGGCTCTTATTTTCACAGCTGGATTCTGGAAATAGTCACACTCAGGTACAAATTCCACTGTTGAAATTTAAGAGATTTCTGTCCTAAGTTGGTACCTGCAGGATCCCATCGGGCTATCACAGGATCTTCAAAATACATCACATCATCTGAAAGCTTAAGGGTTATCTGTATTGGTGGATGTGTGGCATCTTCAGCCTCTTCTGGGGGATATGAGTATGCCTCCAACCCACCATCAAGTAACTTTGGCAAGATGGGAAAAAGACAGATAAAGTTTTACTAGAAAATGCAATAGCCTACTTTTTTTGTTTTAAGTAAGTCCACCTAATCACCTGCAGAGTTTCCTAATACACCATTTAAAATGCTTTGCTAATATTGCACATTTCTAGCTACAACACCGAAGACAGTAAAAGGGTGCCTCCTAACAGGCCTTTGACCCCTTCGTCTGCTGTGGGTGGCACCCTTAAGGCAGCGCCACACAGTGAGAATAGTCCATTTTTTAATAGATCCACAGCCTCCAAAAAAAACCAAGAGCCCCTGAGAGGCAAAAGCAGGTAACATTCCACTTTGTCCACACAGAGTCAAAGGGAATGGAAGAGGTCACAGGCACCTGGTAATGCGGGTCTGTGTGCTCAGCTGGGAAGGAAGATCCCACGCCTCTTGATCCACGCACAGTCCCACTTTCTCAGTTCATACGCGCACTTCACTTACTAAAGGTTTTCAGTGTCACAGTAAAAACAGTGCTGTAGGTTAGTGCTGCATCAAGCTCCATGAGTGGGAAAACTAGAACACATTGGCGATAGCCCTCAAATATCTTGCAGAGTCCGTAACTGAATCGGCAGTAATTTTGCTAACAGCCCTCTTGAAGTGTACCTTTCACATATGAAAAACTAAGAACTTCTCTCTTTGCTTTTACTTTGGCCAAGAGCACTTTCCAGCACGACCTGTGCTAGCCACGCTGACGGGCACTGATGGAGCACACACCTCTCAAAGTGCAGGCTGATCTGTTCCCCCAGCTGCTTCAGAAAGTTGGCCAAGCACAACTGAAGAATGATGTGAAAACTTGGTCCTTTAGTTCACTACTCAGGAGCTCCTGTACACGGCATACGTACAGTGGCAACACACCCGGGGAACGGCTCTTCAAGGACGACAGAGAAGAGGACTGCATGGGGTGGAATCTCTTTCCTCACTCACCTCCACCATACTCCAGTCCTTGACTTGTTTGACCTGAGGTGGAAGCTGCAGTACAGCAATGTGGTACACACCACCCACCGGCACAAACTGTTGCAAATCAACAACGTGCTCATCAGTTATCACCTCTTCTTTTTCGTTTGTCTCTCCCTGCATCAGTGGATCCTGAACTAAATAAAACAACCAAACAACATGAGTTAACTTACTGCTTCAAGTAAGACACTGAAATTTCCCACTTCTATCATTTTTCACTTTTGCACAAAAAGTCCATATGCATGAAGTGCTTTATACTCCGCAGCGTCTCAGCACCATCTACTGGTGTTCCCCAAATCTTTTAACAATTAAGAGACACAGACAGCTGGACAATGAAAAGCACTTGTTTTGGTACTGAGCTTTTTAACAGATTAACCTCTGCTCTAACTCTACAGTCAATTCAAAATGCTTTATATAGGAATATGGTTTTACTGATGAAATGACTGACATCATTAATCACAGAAGAATTTCACAAGTATACAGTACAGTAGATTCTGCACAGGTTTAGTAAGATTATATTGGTATGAAAAGAAATGAGGCAAATAAAAAGATAAGCACCTACAGGGCCTATGCTGAAGGTGAAAGACGGTATTTATGAAGAGCAGGAGGGATTTAACATGAAACAAAAATTTTCGGGTATCAAAGTCATGTCAAATTTTTTCCATGCATAATTATGTATATGTTACATATATGTATGAAGTTTTAATTAACTGGAAAATGTTATTAGAAGGCATGCATGCCAGGGACAAAAAAAGGACTATAAATATTTTCTTTAAATAAAACCAAACAACAAGCCCACGTAAAACATTGCACCGGATGTTACAGAAGGAGGACGGAAGTTACCATTGACAGGGATCAAGGAAAAAGTGTTCAATACTGTAAAAACAGCTACTGTAGGTGTTATGAAATTTGCTGTTAGAGAGCAAGATAACCTCAAAAAATGACAAATATTTATATAAAACTGTTTTCAAGCTTTTTAAAAAACAAGTGAAGATGATGTTAATTTTATAATGTCAGATTTAGTTGCCTTAGGCAGAGGTTTTATTCTACTGTATTCACACAACAACATAATGTCCTTTTGCAGTTATTCCGAGCAAAAAATTTACAGGAAGTAAAAGCCATTTTACTACCACCCACAGTGGTAGCTTGCACTTTAACTTGCTTTTTAAAATAATAATAAAAAATATTTAAGTGTCTTCTAAACAAAATTATTCATTCTCCCAAGCGGAATTGAATTCTTAACACTGGTACAATGAAGTTAAATCCAGAGAACTGCAGTAGTTCTCGCTCTTTTCCCTGCTGTTCCATTCCTGAGTTTTGCCTCTCGTCTACCTGCCTGCCTGTTTTCACTGAATTTGTGGTAACTGAGTATCCTTTCAAACTCTGCTCTGAAAAGTGGTTGAATGGCTTTGCAAATCATTAGCATGCCAGCAAAAGCATAGTTTCATAAGCCTTCTCTCCTTATTAAAGCAGATAGATAAACAAACTTGAAGACATTCAGGTATAATCAATACACTTCAGTGCACATACATTTCAACCTAATACTATAGTAGGGATTTTCAAAGCCTTACTGAAATAAAACAGCAAATTCCTCCAAATGAAGCCCAAGTTCTTTAAATTATCCTGAAAAACCACCTTGTTTGGGTGGTCTTTAGGGTCTAGTCCGACAGCTGGTTGCTTGGACTGTGCTCAGCAGAAAGGGTTGTGGGGTGGGGTTTGGTTTTGTTGGGGTTTTTTTTACAAGGAAAAGGGTGTACAGTCCAGCTAAACTGTGCTCAATATTTTGCAGTTAATTTATTTAAGACAGTACTGCAAGAAAACTCACTTATTAAACCAAAGGGCACCACAACACTGAAGCAACTTGTAACTAAACTTATGTGGGAGACATAAACAGTTTCAGTTCCTAGAATTAGGCCCTCTTTTAGCAAAGTATATCAGCACGTATCTCGCTTTACGCACACGTTTAAGTAACACTTGGTAACACCTACACTACCTGCATCCCTACCATTATAGGCATTTGAATAATTTTTTTTCTGAGGAAGTCAATCTCACCTGACAGCCTGGCAGATTCATAAAGATTACGGGTGAGACATACACACACACACATAAACATATGCATAATAATATGTAAATGTACATAAACATAACAAACATGTACATGAACATAAACGTAAATAATAAATGAATTAAAATAAGTGTGGGGACAAAATCCATTTTCCTAGCTGTCCTATTTTCTCCCTGAATTTAACAATCATTAACAGAAATGTCAACAAAACTCAAGTGTTATCAAAACATCAATATAAACTTTGTTCCATTCACACTGACATCTGTATCACAATGTTTCCATATATAAAATTAAATATTTAGAGTAAGTACTTTTGTAACGCTGCACATAAAACCTAACCAAATACCTTGTGATGCTATGTCCAAGATTTCTGGTTTCTTCTCAGTTTCCTCCTCCATCTCATTTGCATCAGTTATGCTGTTGCTGTTTTCTTTGAATGAGAGATCACTCTATATAAAAAGCAAAAGACATTTTTCCCTTAGTCAGACACAGACACAAGAAAGAAGAGGGTATCACCTCCTTCAAGGAGGCCCAAGGAGAAAGAATAGAGTCCCACTCCTCCAGCAGCTTTTGCGCCAATCTTGCTACAGAGTCAAGGTTTTAGGAGAAATCATTCCCACCTATCCATCAAAAATAGTTTTGATGAAAGGTTCTCTCCAACTTTGCACCTGAATATATAAATAGAGATAAACCTAAAGTAATTACTTCATTTCCACAGCAAATTCCATCTCGAGCCCCCCAAGTACCGTATAAGCACTTAACCTTTTTAGCAGCGTGTGCGCTCAAAAATTACGTTTACGCTGACTTTACAGCTAGAAGGGTGACACAAAGAAAACTTAAGCCAAAGCCACACTGAAACTCTGCCAGAACCCCCATTTGCAGTCTGAGCCTGTGCCTTGCCCGTGATATTTGTTCCCTTTCTCACACCGTTTTCTCTTTTCAAAACATTACCCTAGATTTCCAGCCAAATTTCCAACCCAGATACAAATTCATCCCTGTCCTAGCAGACTCCTCCGGAAGCACAGCAGGGGACAAAAGGCAGTTCAGTGCGCGAGCCATCCCTCTGGAGGCACAGGCACCTCCTGTGCCGTGCACTGTGCCTGCCCGTGCATGGGAGGAACACACACCTCCCGAAGCAGGACAGAAGGTGAGGGGAAAGAAGTGTTTACGTATGTAAACGTGGGAGAACTCAAGGCAGAGTCAGACAGGAGGAGAGGCTGCAGTAGATGAGAGAAGTGGAGTCTTCAGAGGGAACAGGAAAATTCACAAAACTGGACTGAGAGAAAGAGAGTAAGACCTAGAAAACAAAAACAGAAGGAATGAAATGAGGAGCTTGAAAAAAGTCTGAAAAATGTAGGTGAAAAATGCCAAAAGAGAAGATCTGTCATGCAAAAAAAAAAAAGAAAAAAGGAACCAAGAAAAATGGGATTCAGGCACTGATTCACTACAAGGCATCAGGGACCGAAAAGGAAAAAGGCAAAGATAGTTGCTCCAAAGGTATTAAGGTGTAAAACATGACAGTTTGCAGTTATTTGTGCAGAAATTTTAGACAGGGAACCCGAGTCATTTCATCTGCAGGTCACAAATGATACAGGAATACAGAGCCAAGCAACCGCCACAACCCCCAAAGCCCACGTGCTCCATTGGGGAGTGTTGATGAAGGGAATTCAGCAAACGGAGCAGTATTGGGAAAGCCCTCTTGTGGCAAAAGCTTCAGCATACAGACACTGAGCAACCAAGTAACCGCACGACCAAGACCTGCTGAACTCAATCCTATTCTGCATACTGCAAATTTTCCTAATACTGGATTCCTGCAATGATTTTATGGGGCTGTCCATTTCTCAGAAGCAGAACGCACGTCACAGATTTATGGAAATATCTTACAATGGCACCTAACATTTCTCATGGCTTGATCCTACTCTAAAACTGCCAGTCCAATGCCAACTTACGCATGCTGACTGCATGGCAACTACCACAGCCTGCCCAAACGCCCCTTCCTACCTTCTGTACAACAATCTTTGGTCATTCATCTTTCCATTCTCTTGAGGTCTGTGGCACTGTATTAACACAAGTTGCCTTTTCCTATAAAACGTTCAAGAATCTGGCACGCTCAGGCATGGGACACATGAAGAAGCTGTTACACCACGACTAGGCTTTGAGTAGCAATAGCGGTGTAGGATGTCCTTTGGTTGAGACGCTTTACCTACCTTTCTCCCATCAGAACACATTTCTTCTTCAGTGGCCATGCTGGACTCTTCCCTGGCTTTCTTTTCCTCCTCTTCTGGTTCTTCTACGTTGTCTTTTGAATGCTGAGTTAACTCTTTGCTAGCTAAGACTTCCAATTTCGGCACACTCTGACACCGCAGCCAAAGTGGAGATATATGATCATAATGCGTATGCAATATGCGAACAGCAACACTGCTCACAGCCAGTGACTTTGGAAGATCAAATCCATGCTGTGCATCACAGAACACATGATTTTTGAACCTGTAAGGAACAGTTTAAAAAATAACATTCCCTCGTAAGATTGGCAGCACTTTTATTCTTCTTCATTAAGTATTCAAATTGATGTTCTACACTAAAAGTCGCCTAAATTCTCTTTTGTCACTTGGCACAGTCTAAGAAATAGAGCGGGATGTCACAATACGCTTCCTGCTTTGTTTGTACTGACAGCTGTTCGTAAGCCCCTCCAGAAAAAACGTAACTGCATTAAGGGGATCAGGAGCTGCAAAAATAATGGCCCTGATAGTATGACAGTGAGGCAGAATCAGGGGGCAGCTCTTCTACACAGTACATTCCTGGTTACACAGACTAATTTAATCGGCAAACTCCTACATAGGTGAAGTCACCAGCTGTCTGCGTTACATCGGTCTCAGTATCTTCCACATAAAACCCAAAGAGATACACAGACGTAAAAGCAATTTTGACAATCAACAGTATCACACAGCCTCCAATCCTTGTGAGAGCATAGGAAACAGGCTAAGAGCAGCATGAGAGGCCAACTTGCATCAGATAAGTATCTACCTTGTAAACTTGGGTTCTTTCATCAGATAGGGAAGTTTCCTGCTCATTGCAACTCCTGCCCAACCAAAACCAGAACAATTCAAATAATACTTCTTTTCAGATAAGAACAGCTGGTCAAAAGTTCTGAAAATCTTCTAGTAATGTATCTTTTATTTTTTAATTCTTGGCTGAAAATTTTAAGTGCATCTCTAAGCTGACCAAAAGGCTTTAACACTAACCCAAATGGGCTCTTCCTGCAGGTCAGTCTGCTGTTGCTCATGACACAGCCTTCTAGCTATCTTAGCAAAGCTTACAGCAACAGGTCCTTAGTCATGGTAAAGTCATTTTATCATTTTATTCCTCATATTTGTGAAGTGGGATTAGGAAGTCTGCTCAAAAATCTTGTTTTGAAAAATATATCAGTTAAATGGTAATCTAATGTAAAGAAATCTTAGATTCAGAACCAATAGTGGAGGATACCTGCATCCCAGGCTCTAGAATCTTTTATCTAAGAGGGGACTGAGCACAAAGCATCATTCAGCACTTTGCAAGCAACTGTAACAGCATAGAAACTATTTACAGCAGCAGCAAGAAACATGACTTCGGGAGGAATTTCCATTCTCTGCATGAGTTCTATTGTTTTCCTTTAAAAATTGTTCTGGCAGTAACAGGGTTCTACTGTAGCATTTTAGGAAAAAAACCATATACATGTATTTATAGGTATATACATCTGTAATACACTACTGTTTCTTCAATAAAACTGATGTAACTAGTACCTTCCCTAGCAACAGGGTGGTGTGAAATCCATCAGCTGGGAGTCTGTAGAATAAATGCTATTCAACATGAAAAGGAATATGAGAAACTGGTTCTTGGTGTTTACTTGGCTTGGGCCGACAAAGCCAGGACTCATTTCAAATTAAGAATTTCAGTATGCTGTACCTTACTTTCTTTTTCAGATTGGCCCAAATACAGAAAGTAACATTTTTATCCTTTATGACGGCCTGCATATTTCCGCTGTCAGAATCTTCACACATATTAGCTGTCTACAAAGAAAAAAGCTGATTAAATCATGTTTTCTTCTTATTTGTATCATTCTGATTTACTTACAACTACACTTGAATAAATAATTAAAGACATGTAGGAATAAAAATAGACCAGACCAAGCTCAGGTATGTTATATTTATGTACTAAAACATGACAATTATAAACTCAAATCTCTTTGTTAAAATTTGAACTATGTTCTTTTTCTTCCTCTGACTTCATCAATTCTGTCAGTCAAAAACTGCCAAATATGGGACCTTACATTATCCCCTTCAACAGTACTACCTCTCTCTCTCTCTTAATCATGTGCCCTTAAAAACACTTCTCAGGACAAGGGGACAAAAAGGACTTACTGAGCAATAAAGCACTCCCATCTCACAGTCACTGCAGAGATTATTTAGTATTTTTGTCAATATAAAATTTGTGAAATGGTAATTACATTAGGAGTTTAATCCTCAACTCAGTAAAGACAGTCAAGAATTTAATATTTCTTAATTTGCAGAGGGTTTTGACTGTGACCATACAGGTGGTTCACTATTTCCTTTACTCCTTTTCATTGTTTTGTTTCCTCTAGCAATATTCTTTTGCTACACATACTTACATATATGATCAATGTACTTAAAATAACAAGCCAGATCACTACTTATACATGCAACCCAGAAAACTGATTCCCAAGTACATTTTCATTTTCTTGTTTAAATACTTTGCTCCTTCCAAGATCTTAATTTAAAAAATATTTTAGTCCTATGAACTTGTATTAAAAAATGTGTACAAGCTAACCTTATGACCTGCTTTTCACACTTGCCATTTTTTGTACAGTAAACTAGCTTTAATTTGTTTCCTATTTTGTCTCAGTGATTTAAATTTCATGCAGCGCCCCTTGTTTTCAACATGTGCAAATCTCACAAAATTTCACAATAATTTAATCTTAAGTGTCTTAATGATGGGAATTGCCACTGTAAAGCTAAGACTTTCAGGGCTTTGGAAGAATTACACGTCTGGTATCTGCTATACACATGATGTGGAAACTCAAACACTAAATCTGGAAACTCAAGTACTAATCTCTGTGACAATTTAAGAATAAATAAAAACAACCATCACAACAAGACACTTGTAGCTAACCTTATGTGCGCTGCGCATATTACAACTTTGAAGTAGTAAATCTTGCTTACTTTAAGCAGGTGCTCTGTAGCTCCATTGTACTTCTGATGAAGCAGATTCTGCAATGCCAGAATAGATTCCTGGTACTGGGCTGTTTCTTTTTCTGTTATCTCATTTGGTGATGTGTCCAATAAAAGAAACTGCAACTTCTCAATTAACTAGAAGACATTATGTGGGGAAAAGTATCTCTGTTTCGATACCACCTTTAACATACTGTTTTGTCATGGAAAATGAGGCCAACTTGCTGCCTTTGTACCTAAACATATCTTGGTTGCAGAAATCATCTTTTTCTATTACATCTCCAGAAATTGTGCTAAGCCAGCATTATCAGATAGACAGTCAACCATGCAACGTGCTGGAAATTCCAGGGTCAATTCTGCCTTCCTTCATTCCTCTAGTCCAATTCCTTCATTCCTTAACCTGTGGGCTGTGAAATCTTAGCTTACGAAATAGAGCATTTAATGAACCTGATCAGTCACATGAGGAAACCTTTTGGTCAAAAATTACTTTTAATGAAAAGTTCACAGCTTTATTTTGGAACCATATTTTCTATAGTAATAATTTCAACTATGAAATCTTAAAAAAAAAATAATAAAAAGACATACAGCAATTACATTTTAATTCTCAGAACACATGCGAGACTCACCCCCAATTTCTGGAAGACCTCATTTAACTTTCTGAAAAACACTATCAAGTTAGCATAAATGAAAATATAATCCTACATTTAGAGAGCAGTTACAAATTGCGTAAAATTGCCTCACAAACCATCAATGGTTGGTGGCTTGCATTTTGGGAACTCTTGCTCTTACATGGCACTTTACTGGCTGTAAGCGTTACACAATAAGGCTGCTGTCCACTGAAGCATCTACATACAACATGAGCTAATATGTTCCGGCTCAAGACTGTTTAAAGTGTACATAGCGGGGAATATGGGTGTTGGAATACTACAGCTCAGTGTAGAAATATTACACACTAATCCCTTAAATGCTCTGCATATTTAACGTCAATAGTCATCTTCTTTAGAGTTAACAATAAATCTGCAGTCAACAAAATGGAAAAACTGAAGAAAAACGTCTGGGTTTTGAAGGTTATAGCCAATTTCAGTCATTAGGCCGAAAAAAAAAGAAAAAAGAAAAAAGGAACGGGGAGGAGGCTGTTAAGGATATGGTCTGGTAAGCTTAAACTAAAAAAATACCATTTTAACACTTACAATTAGCACCTGTTCTCCCTTCTGCATCACAAGTTGAACATCCTCATTTTGCTCTTCACGCCATAAGCTCATGAAAGTATTTATTTCCTTCAGTACCGTTGGGTCAGGACTTCCATCACAACTGAGGTAATGCTCCCACTACAGAAAATGTTCAAAGAAATTTAGATATGGGCATATGGTGCAAATTACTATCATTATTACAAGAAAAAGGAGGATTCTGAAAGACAAATATATTACAGTGATACATTCACATCTGCATCTAAACAGGACTGTAACACCACCTGGCTTACCACTACGCCAGAAAAAAATGGTTTACTTGGATATTGATGTGTTAAGATACTTCTGCTCACCTAGTATTTGCTGTTCATACTTACTCATTTATCAGTAGTTTCTGTTCTGCTAGGTAGAAGCAATGAATTCAGTACCTGCCACAAATAAGGAGCTGAAAGAATGACTGAGAACACAAATAAGGAACGAGTGCAGGTGGAAGAGGCAGATGGTTCTCAAACCAGAATCTGCCAACAAAACTGAAAATCCCTACACTGGCAATAAAGTTGCTTGAGAGTCTTCTACTCGAACATGTTTATTGCTCCTTGCTCTGCCGCTGAAGGAGATTTCCTCCTCCTTACCAATTCAGCTGCTACAGAAACCTCTGGTGGGAATATGAAACCCTAGATTTTTTTTTTAATAACTTTATTTTCAAATCAATTATTGGTCATTCTTATAGGTGGGGGGAAGAGAAAAAAAAAATCAGCAGCAGGCTAAACCCACTTAACTCTACACATGAGCCTAACATTGGCTCATGGGGTCAAATTATCAGCTGTAATGTAATTTTTTTCATTCATATAGTAAGATATTAAGCAAACACTGCCTGCCTGTTTACTCTGAAGATTAATAATGCAATGTTACTTAAGACTGCACTACAGTGAACAACAGATCTTTTAAAAGAAAAGCACTTGTATAATTGCATTCCCAACCACTTCCATAACCATCTCCACTGACTTCAAAAAAAGCAATGATAGGTGAGTGCTCAGTGCACTGGAAACTCCTGTATAAAAGAGTGATCAGTCTCCTCTAATTAAAACATCTGATATCTTTTTTTTTTTTTTTCTATCTTAGCACTTAAAAGAGAGCTTCAGTTTCACCATCAGGAAAACACATCCTTAAAAATAACAACACTTGTTTGTGGAGAAAAAGGATAATTTTCATGATAATTTGTAAATGTGCCTGTTAATCTGAACTGAAATTCTTCAGAAATGGAACATGGAAACTCAGCATTTGGTATTACATATTTCTTTTGCCCTAAATATTCTTAAGAAAAAACTAAACTCACCCTGGTATTTCCCATAATCTACCATTATTTTATCTGAAGACTTATTTCTAAAATAATAGTTTTAATCTTTAGAACTAGCCATTACTTTTCAAAACAAAAAAATCCTTATGTTTCTCCTTCTGAGAAATACTCTTCAGAAACATCCATAAAAAACAACTGTCTCCTTTCAAAATGACCAACAGATGCTCCTGCTCACAAGGATAACAGAGTCAGAGCTTGTCATCAACTGAAAAAGGTAGTAAAAATCATCCCTGCTGCACCTTTGCGGCAAGAAAGGCTACGGGCACAGCAAGGTACACCAGGGAGAGCGTAACCAGGGAGCCTAGGACTGTTCCCTCTGCAGGGCTCCCGAGGCCACATCTGCAGGGCTGCCTCCAGTGTTGGGTCCCTCGGTGCAAGAGAAAAAGCGGTGACCTGGAAAGTCCAGAGGAGGGACATTAAGATGCTTCGGGTACTGGAGGAAATGACACAAGAAGAAAGGTCGAGCTTTGTTAATCTGGAGAGGACTAACAAAGCTAAAGGAGGAGCCAATTGCAATCTACCAATACCTAGAGAGGGGTTATAGAGAAGACAGAGGCAAGCTTATTTCTCAGAGGCGCACAGGGACAATGTGTCATGACAAAGAAGCAGAGATCACAAGCTGTAACAGGGGAAATGCCAATTGGATTCAAAGAAAAATTATTGCCATGAGTGGTAAAACAGTCAACTAGGTTGCCCAGAGATACCGTGCTATCCCCATCCTTAGAAATTTTCAAAACCCAACTGAGCACCTTCATCTAACTTCAGAGTTTGCTCTGCTTTGTGCAGGAGGTTGAAGTATATGAGTTTCAGAAGACTCTTCTAACATGATTTATCCTGCGATTCTAAATTTGTTCTACAGAGGCTTTATAAAGGATTAAGTGATATACAAGACAAAGAGAAAATCCTTGTGTCTACAAGTCTGTTTAACCTTACTTGGAACCAAACAGATCAAATATCATTATTACACAGTTACTGAATATTGTTTGATGCGATTTATGAGAGTGAAATGTCCTACTAGTATATTTCCATGCCTTATTATTTAAAGTTTAACTTTACAGGCATATAGTACTATTGGGTGATAATTCAATCTCCATGCATGTCACCCAAAACTGCAGAAATGAACTCTTAGCTGCATTTTCCTGTATTTCAAGCCCTGACATCTGACCCAGATTTGAGCTGTGTCCTTCAAAGTTTTGGCCAACCTCTCTCCAAATGACGACGTGTCATATCCAGGAACCACTGGAACAATTATCGTCAATTGTCTCAAATTCTACAAAAATATTTTTAAGTCCTGGTAGAGATTTTCTTGTGGAATGTTGAAAAGTAGAATGAATTCAACAAATAAAAAGGAAGAACAAATACCAGAACATCTGAACCTAAATTCCTCTTGACTGCTGTGGGGCCCTAATACTTTGATCAGACAGGTAGGCTTCTCTTTGCCCATGTTCCTCTTCTGTGTACACCAAGGTACAGAAGACAGAGGAGAGTGAGGATGACCAGTTACTACCTTGAGATGGAACTTGAAATGCAGCCACAGCACACAACTAAGATTCTGTAATGGAGACGTAACCTAAAGTCTCTTTATTGTCGAACCTCTACAACACTGAGCAGATTTTGTAAAGAAAGCTTACCTTTGCATGTGCTCTATAATCTGTTTTCCACTGCTGTGCAGACAAAAACTTCTGTTCCAGTGAATAAAGTTCTGCTAGTTCAGATTCCCTTCGTTCTTGATCCTGTTTTTATATATATATCAAACAGAAGAGTTAAATATTTGGTTTATATAACATTAAAAAAAAAGTAGGATATTTGAATGAGTTATCTTTTAAACAAATCCAAACACAGATAACTTGCTTTTTTACGAAACATTTAATTGAGAAGACTGCAGCAGTTCGCAATATGTTATCGTCATTACATTAGCTGCTGAGCCATGTGATAAACATAACGTGTCATATGATTGTTAACCTCTCCCTTGAACAGTTTCCACATCATCATCCTGGAACTACCTCTAATGAGAGCTGATGAAAAATGTAAGCATATGTTGGAAAAATGTGTCCAAGCTGATTTTTTTTCCCTTATAATTTCTATTATTTTCAAATTATCTTCTCTCTATGGGGAAAAAAGTGTTATGTGAAGGAGAAGAGCCACAGGCAAGAGTGACTTTTTGCTGGGGGGAAAAATAAATTGTGGTAAATGTCCTTTTTTTAAAAAAAAAAAAAAAAACCCAAAATATTTAGATATTACCAATCAGTTTTTGTTCTGAATTCCAGTCGTCTAAGAAAAATAAACATACAGACACACATAACATGCACCCACACAAATCAATGCATCTGTCCTAATATGTAACCACTTCTAGAATTTATACCAAAATCTGCTTGCCACAACTGTACCAATTATGGGGAACACAAAAAATATATGCAATTGCAAATATAGTAGAAATGGAAAAAAAGAAGTAGTTATTCAAACTGGAGCATCACATATCCCAAAAGCTAATGTATTTAACCACAGCATCTTTATATATCAAAAACAGGCAAGACTACCTTGTCTCAGAGAACTTTTCTGAATCACAGAATCATTAAGGTTGGAAAAGACCTTTAAGATCATGAAGTCCAACCATCAACCGAACACCACCATGCCCACTAAACCATGTCCTGAAGTTCCACGTCTCATGTGTTTTGAACACCTCCAGTGATGGTGACTCCACCACCTCCCTGGGCAGCCTGTTCCAATGCTTGACTACTCTCTCAGTAAAGAAATTTTTCCTGATATCCAGCCTAAACCTCTCCTGGTGCAACTTGAGGCCATTTCCTCTCGTCCTATCGCTAGTTACTCGGGAGAAGAGACCAACACCCACATTGCCACACCCTGCTTTCAGGTAGCTGTACAGAGCGATAAGGTCTCCCCTCAGCCTCCTCTTCTCCAGACTGAACAAGCCCAGTTCCCTCAGCCGCTCCTCATAAGACTTGTGCTCCAGACCCCTCACCAGCCAAATAGTGGCTTAGTGAAAGAATTTTACCGAAAAAAATCCAGCACCATTTCCCTTGACTTTACATGTATTATGTTTTATTCAATTACTAATCCAGCTCACCACCTTCTCAACTTGTGGGATCTTATACCAGAGTGCCTTTCAGTGATTTGGCTAGATTTTTCATTGCTAATTTTAATCTAGTAATGCTAGAAAATTTCCTCTACATTGCTCCCACTAAGGACATAAGGAAATTCCTTTCCATTCTCACACTAAATTAATAACGTTTCACAGACCTCATCACAAGTTTAGAAAGAAGATTAGAATTTTTCATTAACTATCGAGTATGAACTAACTTTTGCCTTAAGCTTTTCCATCTGCTCTTGTTCAATTCTCTCCTTTTCAAGTCTTGCTGCTTCTTCTTGTTGAGCTTGCAATCGGGCTTCCTCTGAAGATTGGGAAATATATCAAAATAATTATATTTTGTTTAATAAAACCAGACAAATTATTTTGTTATTAGCTGTAATCACAAAAAAACTATAATAATGAGCAACACAAAGGTTGTATCTTGTATTGTGCAGAAATCTTCCAAAAGAGCCAAATTACTTTGAATTATAGCACTAAAACACACTAACTATGGTGCTACCCCTATCAGGCCATGACAATACAAGTGGAGAGAAGGATCAGCAAGCCCTCTTCTTCCCCTCAGAAACAGCAGCAGGAGTTTATTTATCTAAAGCGCCCTTTATCTACAGCTTGAACGGGCCCAGGTTCTTAATCCAACATCTGTGGTGAAACTGCCCGAGTGGTTCAGTCCCAAGTTAGTCTTCTCCTTTCCTACAACCTTTGGTGGATACCTCAATCTTACAGTTGCTACTTCATTGAAATCCTCTTCGGGATCAGGTACTCCTGATGACAGTTTTAGCTCTTCTTTGCTGCCACAGGGATCAGAAAATCAGAAAGGATGTGAAAACTAAAATCGAATTCAAACTCTAAGCCTTCAGCCTAAGCTAGCACAGCCTATGCATCAATCCAGATGTTCCCAAACAGTGGCTTGAATGTCACTGCCTACATGCAAATCACTTACAATCTATCTGTGTTGCACAGAGGCAAAAGCAACGGCAGTTCCCAAATCTGCCTGTACTCACCTGAGCTGTTACCCCCATCCACAGAGGTTACTTAGTCATTAGTAGTCACTTGCTATTACTAGCAGTCATGGCATGCCCAAACCCCTGCGAGGATGGATTAATGGCAGCAAGGGAAGAGATGGGTCTGATGTTCAGGCAGGGGTATGTGGTTGTGATACTGAACTGTAGAAGCAGACACATTCAGATGGGGAGGACAGGTCAAGTCGTGCAATTGGGACTTCATTTTAAGGGATACAGTGATACACAACGGAAAGATCTTGAAGAAGCGGGTGGAAGAATCAGTTGCTCAGCAGAGACAGAAGACTTAAGCCCAAGCAAATGACACTTTAAACTATCCAAGTTTGTATGCACCTTATCTGCTACCCCTTCAGAACACCAGCTAGCACCCAACAGAAGTATTCTGTTGGCTGCCTTTGGAAAAAGTCCTTTTCAGTGAATTTCTCTTCTCTACTGATAACTAGGCTTGGAAGGGGCCAGGAGGAAGAAAACCACAGAACGCTGCATTGCTAACTTGCTGACAATATTGCAAAAGGTCATGGTAAGAGAGAAAAAAAAAAAAAATAATTCATTCTTCCAGCCATTCTTCTTCCCAGGTCCTAGTCATGGTAGCAGTAACTCGACAACACAGTATGGCTCTAACAGGAAAGTGAGACGTGGGAGGCGGTGACAAGTAACACAGAATTTGGCCTACACAAGAAAAGAGAAATGAATCACCTGTATTTGAGAGAGACAGATATTGGTGCACATATAGTTTGGGAGATTATTTTCTGTCCATTTAATTAAAATAAGTGATTTGTGCCATCACATGCCCTGTAAATTAAGTGCACAGTACCTTCCTCTTTCAGCCTCCTTTCTTCTTCTTCTTTCTGTAATCTCAGTTGTTCAGCTTTGCTAACTTTCTTTTTGCCACCAGACTCAAGGTTTGCAATAAATTAAAAGAAAACAAATGTCAATATTACTTTAATCCATTTTGGGAGGTATTCCCCCTCTATAACTTTGCCATTCTAATCTGATCCCTGAATTAAGATTTTTAGACTCCCTACACAGTCAATGAAGCCTCCAGGACAGCAATCCACATCCTGGACTCAATTTTGTTCTCATTTTCATGATGCAATATATGCTCTCACAATTAATTGTTCTGTGCTAGACACTCCTGAACATGACCACACTAGGGGAATATTAAAATATATTGTTTTAATGTGGACATTGAATAACAGGTAGATCTGCTAAGAAAGTGGACGTTACAGCATCAACCATTTTGGAAAATATTCGGAAATGTATTTTGGGATATAGGTGAGTCTGACATTTAGAAGCATCTAATTCACACGACAACTAACAAAAAGTCCTCTTTACTGTCATAAAACCCTAACTGCAACTCAAGACAGTTAACTGTTCAACCTCTAGGTTAATCCTAGAATAACTACATTTTAAATTTGGGTTTCTCAGAAGTTATCTGCCTTATCAATTCTTAGAAGTTTGGGTATACATTTTAAAGAAAATAAAAGACAAGGTAAATAACATGCAAAATCTACTGTCATGTAACAGATTAACCAAGATAGAACATTTTTTTTTGTCCTGTAATTCACAGCATTCATAGATTCCTCACTGGTGATACACATAAAAATGTGACAATTCAATCTATGCAGATGAGGCCACATTGTTCTCAGGAGACTTGAGCAGCTAGGACGTGGTAAGCATAATTCTCTTTGGATTTCAAGATTTGGATCTGACCCCTCACTTTTTTTGTCACCAGCCAAAAAAGAAGATTCTTGGACAAGTTTTTATTTTTTATTATCGTTTTGTGTTTGTTTAGTTTTTCTGTTGACACAGTCTTGGAATGTTTAATCAAACATGTAGGATCAGCACTGTCACTACAAAACATCACTTAAAATAAAGACACACATGAGGACACCACCGATTCCCTGTTAATGCAGTAGCAAAAGCAGCCTAAGGTTGCAGTCCTCACCAAGTGCATAGTTACTAAGGACTAAATTATCTTTATTCAGTTTTACTCAGTGTTTACACAAGTAACACTACCATTGTATTGCACACACAATAAACTTGCAGTCAATGTGCCTTGACTCCATCTGGGGTTGATGGAATGATGCCTGGGAGGAGTGCTGTTCCTGAAGGCAGATGCTGCAAAGACAAGGCCTGAATACAACACATTTAAAAAAAAAAACAAAAAAAAAAAAACACCAAAACACAAAAACGCAAAAGGGGAGAGAAGAGAGAAAGATGGGCCAGGAAGTAAATCAAAGCAAGTATATGGAGCTTGCAAAAATAAGGAGGCCAATTTTGTACTGAACTGCAAAATTAATTCACAGCCAACATTATTGTTTACGAGTGAGACAGATAAGACTATTTCTTTTGTATACGTGAGAAAATAAACCATGATATTCTGCATAGGCTCCAGCATACAGAGAAAACAAAGAGTGACAGCAGCCTAAACTAAGGTTGAAAGCAAATGTATGGATGACAAAAGACAAGATGTCAAGGAAAACAAATGACTTGCATTTGGTTGTGTATCTGTGTACTGGCTGAACAACAGTATTCTGCCACTGACCCGCACAAATGAAAAAGAACTGAATTAAATTAAATGTTTACTTTTTTAAAAACAGAAGAAATATAGAATGTAAATGGGTTCAGAAGGCAAGGCAATGTGAAAAGAGGAGACACATCCTCTACCTAGGCATCTAACCTGAACGTTGCCTATCAGAGCTGAATCCCAAGTCCCCACGCCATCACTGGCAAGAGACAAGTGCTTACAAGGATTCAGACAGGTAAGGTAAAATGACTAAAACATTACAAGTTTCATCCACAGTGCCAGCAAGAGAATATAACTGGACGGTATCACAATGTAAATGAGCACTAAGGATCAAAGACATCTGTTAGGAATCCAATCCTCCTCTTCTGCAGAGAAACGGGCACAGAATGGTAGCACAGCAGCATGGTGCCCATCTTGCAGAGGTGTAAATAAGGCAATAAAGAAAGAGGTCCAACAAAGCTGACAGGGAGAGACAACGAAAGAGGACTTAAGTCCAGACAGTTGCAAATGAACATGATGGTATTATGAAGTCTTCCCACCCGCTCCACCTGAGTATTGGGTGGGAATTTGGTAAATACTGTTTGGTAAATTTGGTAAATAACGTTACGAGTCCTCCAATTGACAGGGAGCTTAGGAGACAGGTTTGGAGACAAGAAGAAGGTTTGTCATTCATCACACAAAAAGTGTTAGTTCACATTTTAATTCAGACTAGTATATTTCCAGATATACATAACTACTTGGAAAGCTATTTACTTTGCATGGTGATAAATATATACATAAATGTAACTTTGAATACAAAGGTTATCACAAAGCTTGAACAAAAACAATGGTGAAAATTCAGTGCCAACAACAAACGTACATCCACCAGAGTTAGTGTGCATCTTATCACATTTGTTACCAAAGCATTTATTTGCAAAATTCGCCTAGAACAGGGCCAGCAAAAACCACAATTCTACCCATTAAGATTTCAGGAAAGAATCAGTTCCTTCCAGTTAAAAAAAAAAAAAAAAAAAAAAAAAAAAAAAATCTTTGATTGCTTTTCCTCCAGTGAAAACGGAAAATCTGCTTGTTTCCATTATTTACAATCACTTTTTAGTCAACTTCTTTTCACATGCTTATGACAACATACAGCTGACAAAATTTGAGATGCACAGGTCTCCAACGAATACATGTGAATGCGTTCTTTTTTGCGGGAGGGCTGGATAATTTCATTATCGCTGAATTAAGAATAATCCACGGGCATGAATTTATGCAACCCAGTTTTCCATGAACTTCTGTTTGTTGTCCCCCCTACCCATCATGTGTCCAGCCTGCAGCTCAAAGCCAGGACACTGGCTCCCTGTCTGGACCTCCATGGCCAAGCACAACGCACAGCGGCTGCGCTGGCCACCTTCTCCCTAGTAGTTCTGCAGGAATGACAACTCAGCCTCCCTGCAAAAGGCACATAAGCTTAGTGTCCTGGAGACACCTCTTCCTCTTTCAAATTTGATGGAGCCTGACTGACTGGCTCAGAAGAAATACAGCTTAGAAAACAAAAAAAACCCACCTTTTTCTTTTTAAAAAGCACATTTGCATACGATGGTATCATAGCACTTTTATTGTGACAGAACCTCTTAAAAATCATGTTTGCAGTCATTAAGTCCAGAAGTAACTGATGCTTACTTTCATTTCAGTATGAACTGGTTTGTAATTTTATTCATTTAATTTCCAAAATAACAGAATTGTGCTGGCACAGTACCTAAATGAACACTGCAAGGGTCAAAATATTGTATGTGAACCAGAGCTTACCTACCTTTTTTTTCTTTTTTGGACCCTAGAAGATCGGGAGGGGCAGGGAGAAAGAGAGGAGGGTGGGGAAAAAAAAAAAAAGGAGAGCGAGCATCAGAGAACAGGGTATCAAGTAGTAAGGAATAGTTAGAAAACACAACTGTTCTGTAAAATTAGATGAGATTAACTATTGAAAAATGACAACAACTTCAATATTGCAGAAAATTAGCCACTAACACATTACTCCAGACCATCGTAATTTATCAGGCTAGATTACACTTATGGTTATAGAATTATATCTACTTATTCCCACTGTTAAAAAATTAACGTACAACAAATATGTAATTTAGTCCAAGATACAATTTAGTCAAAAGATGTTTTCTAAACCAAACAACTGATACTGTGTGCTACCCCCAATAACATTAAATTATACCACATGATGACTTAGAAGAACACAGAAACACCACTGGCATCTTTCCTTATTCAAGGGGAAACTGAACATGAAGTGAAAAATGTAATTACGAGACTTCTCCAAGTGACTACAGGAAATAAGGACAAGGTCTAGAAAGCCAAACATCTACCTGAATCCCTTATTTGATTTACCAAGAAATACCTTTTCTGTGCGACATCTAGACATTGCCATGTGAATTTAGGTTAACTTCAGTGTGATTAGATACCCACATGAGCATATTCCCTGCGGGGTGGAAAAAGGGAAGGAGGAGAAGACAGGCCGTGCAAGGGAACGCAGAGGGGTTTGTTACCATAGAGCAATTCTGACAACAGAGTTTTAGTAACCTCCAAGCTGAGTTTCATGCTAAACAGCCATAGTAACAAACCGCGGCACAAGAAACGAGATTGGGGGATTACAGCGAAGTTCACATGCCCTTCGCGTGACTTTAGATAAGACTTACAACTTCACCTTAAATTTTTTTTGCCATATACCGGTACTTCAGCAGCCCATGTGGGATACTTCAGTCCAGCCCTTACCCACCTCACCAGCGTCTCAAGGCTCCCGTTACCGTTGCTTCTGCCTTCCCTCTTTACCTGCAAGAGCTCAAAGCCCTGCGGCTACATCGGCACCAGCAAAACTGCCCGGGCACAGGCCG